>NC_085084.1:397500-668227 GCF_963662255.1 Cinclus cinclus
AACTGAGCCAGCTCAGTGTGTCACTTACACACTGCTGTTAGCTGGAGAGCTCTTGCTGTGAGACATGGATGAGAAATACAGAGATTGCTTTAAAGGTAGTAGTTTTTCCCTTTCCCTGTTTCCCCCACCTTCTGTCACAAATCACTGTTGGATGTGTCACTCCTCCTAGCCTTCCTTCAGGCCCCTCCTGGTGCATGGGTGTGAGCTAAGGAACATGGCTCTGAAACAGACATTTAAACCCAAGGCTGGGGAGTTCACAATAAGGTGACCCTGCCAGTGTGATCAGATTCATAAAGAGCAGCATTGGAAGGTTCCTCTTGTTCCTGCCTATTTTACAAACACTGCTGTCGTTGCTCTGGAGGCTCTGACTGAGAGCACAGTGGCTCCTACAGCAGAAGAGCATGGCAATAGACTAAAGAAAAAAGCCATTCCTGCAATGAGCTTTGCCAAGTACTACAATTTTCTGTGAAATCTGGGCCACTCTTCCATGACCTTTAGCCCCAGAGAGAGGGAAACACACAGAGGTCAATGAGGTTGCTCCTAAGCCCCTCTTCTTCTGGGCCAGGATTCCTGCATCCCTTGTTGGTCCTGGTGCCTGCCACTGGACTGTGGCATCCTGTCTGTGCTGTGGAGCATGGGACTGGTGTCCCATTTTCTCTGTGGGCCACGGCATTGTGCCTCCCCAGCTGTGTCTCAAGGCCCCTGTGAGAGAGGAGGGGCTGCAACACAAGGAGGAGGGGTAGAGATAAATCAGCAGTTTGCATTCAGAGCTGAAATAACATGGCCTGCTGGACAAGATGCCAGCAATGCCTCTTCCTACCTTATTTGTGATGTTCAGGCTGAACCTCTCTCTACAAAATTGCAGTAACATCAGCCAGTTGCTGGTTTTTCAAACTTAATATTTCAACAGCAAGCACGAGTGTATTGATCTAAGCTTAATTAAATTATATTTATGTAATTTTAATTTCTTTTTAATTCAGCATTCAGAACACCAGCAGAGCTAATTCTTGCCCATTTCCATCTTGCAGACAAAGCCAGGGCCCATCAAGGCAGCCAGCTCCCACCCGGAGCGCTCAGTGCCCGTGTACTGCTACAACTGCTCCCGCAAAGGACACCTTGGATACGTAAGTGCTGGCACTCACTGGGGGGACATCCATCCTTGCCACGGTGTCTGTGTGGGTGGAAGAGCCCAGCTGGTGTGTGTGACACGAGAGGAGTGTGACCACAGTGCTGCTGTGGTCAGTGGAGGCCAGTGTATAAAGGGATCTCACCCGTCTAATTCACAGATGGGTGGGGCAAGCAAAGGTTGCTATCTCTCCTTGGCAGGTTCATTGATTTGAGACTGCCTGGGAGAGAGAATATTCATTGGAAAGCAGTTGGTGAATACAGATTTTTTTTTTCCCCTTTCATTTTCTCACATAGTGCCTCACTGCCGCATTCGTCATCAAGTCAGGTTTTTCACCACAATCAGCCCAGCCATTTGAGTGCTGTTTTGGGAATCTTCCATTTCTGCCTGCTTGTGATGACCCTTACTTGTAGTTTCCCAGTTTAGTTCAACATCTGAACTAAGTTTGGCATTGTCCTTCTGTAAGGTGCAGCCTAGTAAAAGGGATGTCATGAGGCTTAAGTGCTTCATTAAAAACAGGAGATGTAGCTGCATCTTCCAGAGTATTTTGGTGAAATTTATCACCTTTTTGTGCCTGTTATGTAAAGTATGGCTCTGTACTTGCAATTACCAACACTAAACAAACAATAGGGTTTTTTCTTTTATGGAATAAATGCAGGAGGGAGCCAAGCCACAAATATTCCAGAAATGTTAATCATGCATTGGATGGGTTTAGCTTATTTTTTCCCTGTAGCTAAGAAACAGCAAGTTGCCAGCAAATTCCTCTCTTCCCTTCTGCCTGCTCTTGTGTGTCAGCTCCTTCAACTATCCAGCATGTTTTGTTAAAAGCTTGGGCCTTTAGTTTAGTTTACTTTTATTAAATTGTCAAAAAAATGGCACTGGAGGTAGACGTACATGGACACAAGTAAGACTGCTGTGAAAATGATGAGTAATTATTAGGGATGCTGTAAATTGATTATTTAGGTCATTATTAGGGCTGCTGTTAAAAATAATTAGAAATTATGTGTCAGGAGCTGATAGTAAGTACTTAGATTGAAAATTATAGAAACTGTACAAAATCAGAAAGGGAGGAAAGCAACTAATGTACATTTTATATCTCCCAAAGTTAAGGAAGATAAGAAAGCATTTGTAGTAGTGTACAAGGAGCAGAAACAGCCTGAGCAATGACTGAATGAGAGGGGATAAACTGATAGCAACACAAGAGATACTAGATCTTCCCAAGTGCACACCATTCCCAAAAACAGGCAAAACACTTGCAGGAAAACTGGATCTTCACTAAACTTCAGCCAAGCAAATGCCAAGAAGAAGCTGAGAAATGCACAATACATCAAAAGTGCATCTCTGATGTGCTGTGCCTGTGGAAGGGAAAGGGGAGCAGGCAGGGACAGGGTGAGCAGGGGGACACTGAGTGGTAGCAGCAGCACATGCAGGAAAGCTGCTGGTCCCGTGGTGCAGGGGAGTGAAAGCTCCTGACATCTCCTGGAGATTGGTGAGGCCCAGGTGTCACTGGGATGTCTTCAGAGTGATGGAGAGCTAGATTAGCTGTCAGGAAGAAATTGGTGATGAGGGTGGGCAGGCCCTGGCATGGTGCCCAGAGCAGCCCCTTGATCCCTGGCAGTGCCCAAGGACAGGTTGAACTTTGAGGTTGGAGCAGCCTGGGATGGTGGGAGGTGTCCCTGCCATGGCAGGGGTGGCATGGGATTGATCTGTAAGGTTCTTACCAAGTCAAGCCATTGTGGGATTCTGTGCTTTTATGATCTCAGCAGTATCTAAGAAGAGAAAGATGGTGAAACGAAGCACAGCAATTTGCAAGGAGGATAAAGGAGAATAAAGCACCTGTCAATGTCACATGGTACCCAGAAAAAAAAAAAAGGCAGAATCATAGCAAGTATTCCTGTTAGCCTAGCTCTCAAAACATGGATAAAACTGTGTGTACAGCAGTGAAAAAACTTACATTCCTGTTCCAAGTGTTTGGGACATAGGCTGGCACACACATGATGACAGAGTCAGCCCCTTTCTCACCTCAGCTGTCTGCTCAGGGCTCTCCTCCTCCTCTTCTTCCTCTCTGTCCCCTGCACTGTGCCGTGCAGCCTGCTGAAGGATTTGCCTGTGGTTTGTCCCTGTGTGGGAATGGCACACAGTGACACCACCCCCTCTGGCTGCTGGCAGACTCTGCTCCCCTTTCCCCAGCCCACCCACCTCTGCAGGACCCTCACTCAGAGCAGCCCAGGTGCCAGGGCTGGCTATGGCACTGCTTGTCTCTGAGGGGCAAGTGTTGAGCTATTGCCTGGAAGCAGGACAGCCCTGTCCACATGTCCAACAGCTCTGTCAGCAGCTCTCCTGGTGCTTACCTGTCTTCACCGGGTCCTCATCACCTGTTCTGTGGGTGTTACAGGTGTGTGGTAGCTGCAGGAAGGCAGGGGATCCCTTCTGTTGTTCAAAGAGCACCAGTGTTTCAGTGTGTGCAGGAGGGATTGCCAGCTGGCCATGGAAATGTCAGTGCTGACCACAAGTACCTGGAGGACCTGGCCCATTTCACCTGCAGGAAATCACCACTCAGCCACCTCTAGTGACCTGAAATTGTTTTGCAGGAGTGCTCAGAGAAGAGGATGCAGGGAAACATGTTTCCCACTTCTCCCTTCATCTACTACTATGATGATGAATGTGATATCAGGAAGAGAGCCAACAGGTTAAAAAGAAAGGTGGCAGGTACAGTGTGTTTTGGGAGACTCCCTCCCACCTTTCAGTTCTGTGTTTGTGCTTTTTAGAAACATTGTGGGATTATTTTCATGTGTTGGGAAAAGCTGCACGGATTTGAACAGGTAGCCTGGTGCTAGTAAAAGATTTGTGATTTTACTCATCCGTGTCTATCATGGAAGTTGATTGTGTCAAAGTCACTCAGTGAGCATTGTCAGATGTTTTAATTCTGAAAAATCTGCTGACATTATAAATGCCATGAAATAGCAGGAAGGGGATTAAATCACAATTTGTTAAGATTCTAGTGTGATGAGAGGGAAAACTCACAGTGGAAAAAATCTGCCAGAGATAAATTTTTGTCTAACTTCATACATAACTAAGGAGAGCTGTGATGGCTCAGGCAGCAGGTTTTAGGTTCTTTAGGTATTGAAATAATCCAGTCTGCTTTCCAGACCTGCAGGAAGCTGGCCTTCTGCCGGAGCAGTCTGAAACGCCATTGCAGGAAGAACAGTTTGAGGTGCCCAGCCACAAGAAAAAGAGCAAACTTTGGAAAGAACAGCAGGGGAAGCAAAGCAAGAGCAGTGAGCAGCAGAAGAAGGTGAAGGTGTCCCAGACAAAGAAAGCCCAGGAGAAGAAGCAGAGGAGGGGTGTTGAAATGCACTGTGAACCAGAGGACTTCCCTCGGGGGTGCAAGCGGCAGGGCTGCAAGGGCAGCAAGGTCCACAAGTCTCTTTTCCAGGCATTCTCAGGCAGCAAGGCCATGTGTGTGCAGCAGCGTCTAGAAGGTGCCAAAAGGAAGAAAAAATGGAAAAAGCAGAAAAATGCTAGTCCTGACAGCAGGGACAATCTATTCCTTATAAAACAGCAGAAGAAGAAGTTCAAGCAGAAATCCTGGTGATGGCAGGTAGCACTGGCATTCCCTGGTTCTGCCTTCTCTTTATCCCTGTCTCTGTCTTAGCACATGAATTCCAGTCCATCCCTGGCCCAGCATGCTGGGCACCATCACCCACCCTGTCCATGTCCACAGCCAGAGGGGTCTACTCCATCTGTGTGAGCTGACCCTGTGGTAAGGATGACCCAGTGCTCCTGAATATGCTGTATGTTTATTTTCTTTGCTTGGGGATGTGGGGGCACGCTGGGTTTGGCAGGGTTTGTTTCTTCACCAGTGAGATGTGGCTGTGCTGTTGGGGCACAGCAGCTTTGGGGCCAATGCCAGGGAGACTTGGGTTGGGGAGGGTCAGGGGGGAAAGCAGGAACATGGGTATAAAGCACATCCCCTTGGCCATGGGTCCTCTCTGGAGTGGAGCAGGGCATTGGGCACTTCCCTCCCCCCTGGAAGGGGCAGCCAATCCTCTGCTTTATGCTGTGGGATGCAGCAGTCACCCACCTTGCTCTCCAGGGCGCTGCCATCCATCCACTGCCCTCAGGGCTCAGCTTTCAGTGCCCCATTTCCTGCTCCATCAGAGCAGGAGTGAGCAGCTGGGCCTGGAGCAGAGTTTGCATCTCACACTAAATCTGTCCTTGTTCCTTTTGATGTGGAGGCTGTTTCTGGAGTGAAGAGGGGAATATGAAGAACATACTTGGTTCCAGTCACACTGTGCTAAAATTTAATTTTTTTTTAAAGACAATTATTTTTGTACACTGGAATTCAGCATGTGGTTTAAGGTTTGTAAGAATAAAATGCTTTATCAAAAGACTAACACAAATAAAACTTTACATGAGAAATACAAAAAGATTTGGTTCATTCCTGATTTCCTTTCATTCCAAACATAATTGAAAACAGCACCATGGTCTCTTTCCTGAGCTGAAACTACATCACCACTGGCAAGAGTAAAGGAAAGAAGTAATATATTTATATACTCTACTGTCATGAAAAGGAAGTTATCCATGCCCTGCTGCTCTGTGATGTGCCACTCTTTAGTGAGCAGCTGATGATGACAGCACAGTGCCACTGAGGTAAAAGTCCTCTCCTCTCCTCGTGCAGCAGTCCTGTGGTAAAATTAGAGACTATACCCTGCAAGGTATAAATATCTGGAAAGAGATATGGGTACCCAAGAAAAAATTGAGGACTCATTATGCCAATGTTATCCCATACCACTGATCCCTAAATTCATCAGGCTTTTGTTTAGCAAACTCATCAGCAGGAACACAGGTGTTCTGGTACCCTGCCATTCTGTGTCAGATGTACTCATGACAGAGATACACCTGCATAGTATTTTCAAACTTAATGTCTAGCTTTGCTTCAGCATGACCTTGGCAACAAAATTTAAGTTTTGCTTAACTTCATTTATTGCTTCATTGAAAAATTCCTGATGATACTGAAAAGCATATCTGTTTTAGCCCTATTTAAAAAATATTAATTTAATTCCACCAAAGGACTTGTTTTCATGGGAACAGCTTTTTTTCCAGATGCTGCGTTGTCCCTCCCTTTTTAGTTTTGAATTCTGTGCTTCATTTGAGCAAAAGTCACCACTGGCCTTTAGCCAAACCAGCACACACCTAGCAGACAGGGAGGAGGGTTGTTTTTAGGACTGTTTGGCCATCTGGCCAGCTGAGTTGTCTTGAGGTGAGTGCATTTCCTGCAATTTCCTGCACCTCAGAGAGGTGCCTTTACATCATCCTTGTGCAGTGTCAAAGGCTAGAACAAGTCAGAGTTCTTCCTAACTCCTGCCCTGAGCATCAGGTCCCTGGCCAGCATGGCAGGAGTCAGAGCAGCCAGGAGTCCCAGCCACTTTTTCTGGTGCTCTGATTCTCCAGACAGGAATATTTCACCTAGGACCTGCTGTGGAGTTGTTCAGAGCCTGGTGTGTGCTGGTGGGCAGAGACTGCCCAGCCTAGGGAAGGCATGGCAGGGAGTTTAGGCACAGTGACTTACACAGGTGCTTGGGTGAGCCCCACAGAGATCTGGCTGACGACTGTGACTCCTGCCTGTCACTGTCAACACCAGACAAGGAGTTTGTCTGCTCCTGGGTGTCACTGAATCCTGCAGGTACCCAGCCCCGCAGAGCCTTTGCTCTGGTCGATGCTTGTGATTACAGGTCAGTGAGTAAAAGATGGAGGAAGCATGTTTTTCAGGACCATGGGAAGAAAAAAATAGGAAGCAAACAGGGTCTGGGTGAGGGAGCATCCTCCTGGCCCCAGGATCCAGCTGGAGAGCAGCAGTGTTGGCACTGTGGGAAAAGAGAGGACATCCTGCAGTGGCACATCCAGCCTGGGGCATGGACAGGGGTGTGTTTGGGTCCTGTCAGGGAACTCCAGGACTCACCAGTGTCGGGCTCTGCAGAAATCTGCACCCACCAGGGCATTTGGGGGAGAACTGACAGGTCTAGATAATGCCACCAGTGAGGAAACAGGGACATGGACAAGGCTGACTTGTTGCTGGAAACCAGCTGGGTAAACCAGATGTAAAATAGGCTGGTGCCTGCAGCTCTGGCTTGCACCTCTTGGAGCAAAGCAGGATCTGTCTGGCACCAACTGTCACAAGCACCAGAGCCACACAACACACCCTACAAGGCTTCTGTGGGGCAGCTGATGGTTTTCAGAGACCTCAGCACAAGAATAAAGCAGCAGGAGATTGTTTACATTCACTGAGGAGGAGAGGACAAGGAAAATGGCAAAAAGGGGTGGATTCCCCAACATGATCAATATCAGCAGGTCAGGTGCTGTGAAAGGACAGTGCTGTGTGAGAGTCCTGCACCAGGCCTGGCACCTGGCAGACTGAGCTGCTTCCATCCAGCTCTGCTTTATTCCATTAAACCACAATGTACTTCAGCCTGTCACTCCTCCTACCTGCTTTCCCCCTCCTTTAAAGAACTGTCAGTCCTTACTCCAGAGATGCCTGGGACTGGAAAACATGCTCATCCCAGGAGAGGATGGTGTCTCGAGGTCACAGTTGATGTGCACTGGTGAGGCAGCATGAGGAAACCTACATTGTGTGAATAAATAAAGGGCTGCAGCTCAGACCCAGCCCTGCAGACGAGACAAGATGGATGGATCAGAAGGTCAGAGTCTTGTTGGGTAATGGGGGCAGGTGTCCCAGGAGTGAAGAGGGGAGAAGGGAGTATTGGGTCCATCATGTGTTGCAGCCACTACACAGAGAGGTTGAGGTAAGGAGTGCTGTGATTTGAGGTGTCTGTGTCCATGGCACACCTGTGGGAGGGAATTGGATGTGTCTTTGTGATATAGCACAGGTCCGGCTCCTCCTTGAAATGTTCCTTTCCCTAAAGTCTGTGTCCAAACATCAGTCTCTCTGTCCAGCTGTAGTGCAGCCTGCAGGGACCATCAGTCCAGTGCATGTGTGCAGGGCCATGCTGCACCCAACACCAGCAGCCCACAGTGACCACACCAAGCTGGAGCTCAGCCTGGCCTCATCCCACTGACAGACTTTGTTTCGTCCCACATGTCACTGAGCAGCTGCTCAAGAGTGCCAAGCAAACCTGGGTTCAGTTCACCTGAACAGGTGGATGCTGACACCTGAGCTCCCATCAAGGTTGGGCATGCCCATGCTGCACCTTTGGGATGGGACTGTGGGTGACAATGGCAGAGCAGGGTCACTGACAACCAACCATGGCACCACATGACACAGCAGCTAGTAATTGCACTTTTTTTGCATTGCAAAATGATTATTAGCACCTCAGTTCATTATCAGAGCAAATTTAATTTTTCAATGTAAAGGAGCCAGTTGTATTTATAAAGGAAACACTGTTGATACAGCCAGAAAAAATTAATTCATGACAAATGTAAGGAAAACTAATAGTCTTTAACCAGGGCAATATTTGACTGTGTCTAATTGTGCTTTGCGAGGTTTGAAAAGTCCTGGCAGAAATACTTACAGAGGCATTTTGCACTTCTCCTTATGAAACGGCATTTAAATACTGGGGTTTCTGTTGTGTTTTTTTTTGTTTTGTTTTGTTTTCTTTTTGGTTTTTTTAATTAACCTGGTGCCAGTCTGGTCAAATGATAGCAATAGCATTGTGGTAAGCTGGTATTCTCTGGTGTATCTGTGCACTAGCAGGAGCATTGTGTGCATTTGGGAAGGAAGGTCTTGTCTAATCCAAATCCATTCAGGCAGAAAACAAGGAAGAGGGAGCAGAGGCAAGGCCAAGGGCAGAGTGGCTGCAGGAATCTGCCAGGCAGGAGGTGCTCTGGATGAGCACGGCCCATGGAGTGTCCGTGCAGGCAGGAGTGTCCACAGCCAGAAGAGGAAGGTTTAGCAGGCACCAAGGGGTTTGGGATGGGGGAAGTTTCACAGACTCATGTTGTCTCTATTCACACACAGATGCAGTGAAGTTTGGGCTGATTGCATGTGGCCAGAACTAGTCCAGCAGACGAGGGACAAGCCCAGCTGAGGCCTCAGTGCCTGGTTGGGTTCAGAGCTCCAGGGAGCTGATCCTACTGGGCTCTCCAGAGGTTTCCACATCCCAGTTGTGCCCCCGCCCCACTATGGCAGCAGCCACCTCCATTATGTGGGCAGGCTGCAGCTCTTCCAGCCAACATCAGCAGAACCTGCATCCTGTGGTGATGAAATCCCAGGTGCAGACAGGCCCGGGTGGGGTCCAGGCTGGTGAGCACTGTCACATCCGAGCTGAGATCTCTGGGTTCCAGCCCCTGCACTCCCACTGCTGTCACGGTGGCTGCTGTGGGAAGGCGACCCAGAGGGTCTGGGTTTACGAGAGCACTGCGCAGGATGGACCCCGCCGTTTTCCTGGGGGAGTACAGGTGTTGGAGAGGGGACATCTGCCCCGGTGGTGTCCTTCCCCCCAGCCCTGCGAACAGTCCCCAACCTCTCACCCTCCCGCCGCACCCGGCTCTCCTCAGGACAGCTTGGAAACGCGCCATCTCCTCAACTCAGCTGCCAACTTGAAGCCAATTTGCATTGGATAATTATTTTCAATTAAGTGATAACAATCGTGTTCTGAACAGAAATAATCTTGTCCATAGGCCAAACAGTTTATCCGGTCTCGGAGCCGTTATCGCGGTGCGGGGATGCGGGCAGGGAGCCAGGGCGGGCAGGGCTGCCCCGCTCCCCTCCAGCGCTCGGGTCTGCCCCCGAGGAGCCGAGAGCTGCTGCCACCGCCGTGGGTTCATTGCGGTGTCGAGGGAAAGGAGTCGAGCTGCTCCGCGCCCCGTGGCCGCCGGTCCCGCAGTCCCGCACCCGGAGCGGGGGGATCGCCCCCAGCTCCTGACACCCGAAACAAGGGGACTCCAGCGACTTCCCGGCGGGTGACACCTCTGCTCAGCATCTCCCTGGCGAGACCCTGGGCTCTGCGGGAGCCACCCGCGTGTCCGCGGGCATCCCTCGGCTCCGGCTGTGCCCTGCCAGCGCTCCTTGCCCTCCGGAACGCTCCAGGCACGGAGCACAGCCATCCATGGACAGCCGGGGCTGCGTGCGGCCCGGTGCCAGTCCCTGCAGAGCTGTGCCTGTCAGACACCGCTCTGTGACTCTGCTGTCACCGGCAGGAACGAACGGAGCTGCTGCTGCTGCACAGGCAGACCCTCCCCTGCCCCGGGACGGAGGGACCCCCCAAACCAAGGCACCTGCAATCCCGCAGGAGTCACTGCGGTTCGGCGCTGCAGTCGGGGGGCTCCAACACAGAAAGAGGAGCGATGGTGGAGGCAGAGCTGCCGTCCCCGGAGCTCAGCTGCCCCAGGGTGTGTGCAGGGGCTGGAGCAGCCCGGGCTGCTCCACCCTGGGCTATCCCCAGTGGCTGCCCCGTTGCCCTCGCCCCACACAGCACTGCACGGAGAGCTGGACCTCAGAGCCTCCAGAGCCACCCAGGCCAGCGGTGGGGCAGCTGGGCTCACATGGACCCCATCCTGCACTTTCCTGAAGGAAGTTGGGGTGGGGACTGTCAGGTGTTTTTCAATCCACTAAAGCCCAGTCAGTTGGGAAGATTGGACTCCGGAGCTCCTGCAAGTGAAAAATAGCAAATCCAATATCTTTTTAGTGGTGTTTTTATATTCAAATTAGACATAATCTCCATGAATAAAATTACTGTTCCCAAAGGGATCATGCCCAATTTAAATGTATAAAATGTCATTAAAAGGGCGCTGGCTTGCTATTAAAATTTGACTCCAGCAAACCCCCAATGTCATTTGTATTATAGTTTTACAATTAAGCCAGAGATGTTGGAAATAATAGTTTTGATGTACAATCTGGTACCATACAGTAGGAGCACATTGTTCCTCAGAAGCTGCAGCCGGACCTATCGCTGGCAGCACGGCCACCAGCCGTGGCTCCCGGGGCCAGGTCTCTGCCCCTCCCTGCCACTCTCGGAGCCACCTGAGAGAGGCAGCTGCAGAGGGGTGGGTCTGCTGGACGTGAACCTGGGTTTGGGGCCTCCTCTTTCTTGGGGCCCTGCCAGGCAAAGGATGTGGGTCCCTTTCCCCTTTCTGTTTTCCCAGCTCAGCCCTGGGTTTGCCCCAGCTCTGCCACACCGGTGCTGTGGGCTGTGGCTGCTCCTGTGGGGACCTCAGCACTGCTCTCCAGGAACCACCCTGGGGGCTGCTCCCCTCTCAGACAGGAACATGGGAATGGTACCCACCTGCAGCTGTGGGGTGCTGGTCCCAGGGGAGCGCTCCCCGTTCAGGTGAGGGCTCCAGGTGCAGCTGGGAGCAGCAGCAGGAAGAAGGGATGCAGCAGGAAAATGTTTGGGGCCATGATACCCTGGCCTGGTTGTTATTTCATCTTTAACCCAGAACCAGCTGAGCTGGTGGGAGCTGCTGGCTGTTCTCCACATGGCAGGGGAGGGAGATCAGGGAGTTCGGATTTATTGGGCGTTCTGATCATGGCTGGTGAGCTTTCAGACACTCCAGATGTCCCTCAGTCATCAAGAGACCTGACAAAATCTGCTCCCACTCTCTCTGAGGGCTGGAGCCTCCGCTGATCCCTCACTGCCATGTGCCACAGTCCAAAAGCAGGACCAGGTGATGCTAGGAGGTGACAGCCACCAGAGCAATGGCCTGTGCTGTTCTGCCCCAAACCCTGGTGTTCCTGCTCCCCTCAGCTGGGCTGGCCTCAGCTCTTACAGCTGAGATGATGAAAGCAATGTTTCCTAAAAAGGCTGAGAACAAGAGCCCCTGGTGAAGGCTGGCAGGAGCTGAGCATTTGTCATAGAGTCCTGCACTGACTGTGGACAGCTGAAACTGGGATCTGCTGGGGAAAAAGAAACTGGAGTGACCTCCCTGGACCATTCCCAGCTGGCTCTGTCAGTCACCAAGGGAGGAGAACCCCACAGCCCCAGAGTTGGCACCAAGCACCCCTGGAGCCAACACAAAAACCCTGGGAAGGGGTGGCTCAGGAACAGCCTGTAATAATGTGCCAAATAATTACTGTGCATATTCAAACATACATTTAACTTTCAGAGCAAGCAGGTGAGTGAATACGCATGTTATAAAATACACGTATTTAAGTAATGTGCAATTAATGGAGCAAAACAGTCAAAAATATTTATTACTTCTGGGAACAGAACAACTTTCCAAGCATTTTAATTACTGCAGCATTATTTTGAAAACAAAGATAGCATTCGGTCTTTCACATTCTCTCTCTTTTTCCCTGAAGAAAAGAAAAACTATGTTAGAACCTATCACTCCTGTAGGAGTAGTGGGAAATGCTGAGGAAAAAAAAAAAAAAGCACACAGAGCCCTGGGAAGGCTATGATGGAACAAATTTTCCATTCCATTCCATTCCATTCCATTCCATTCCATTCCATTCCATTCCATTCCATTCCATTCCATTCCATTCCACTATGTATTATACAGAATTTGCAAAAAACAGCCCCATCTTCTATACCCACTCTATCAAGGTGGAGCTGCACGCCCTGAGGGTTGTGCAGGGATTGGGGAGCAGTGCCTTGGGGAGCACAAAGTGCCTCAGGGACTTTGCCCAGCACCGGCACAGGGTGTGGCACTGCCACTCTTGCCCTCCTGGCCAGGCTGCTGGCCATGCCCGGGATGTGGGAGGTCCCAGGCACAGGGGATAGGCAGGGCAGCATCCCACAGCTGCAGAGGGGTGTCCTTCCCACGTCCCCATCTCTGTGAGGGTGGAGGTGCTCCCCAGCACCATGCTGTGCTTCCATGGGCTGTGACGTGGAGGGGAGAAGGAAAATGCTGCTGCTGTGCACAATGGAGCTGCCCAGGTCAAACCAAAGGGACAGGCTGTGCCCTGGGTAATTCTGACTCTGATTTCTGGGCTGAAGCACAAGAAGCTGTGTAATAAAATCTTTGTTGGCTTCCCACACCTTCCTTTGGTCCCTCCTGGACCCTTCCTGGGCACAGCCTGGGGATCCTCTGGAGTCACTGGGGAGCTCCCCACACTGTCCCTCAGTGCTCTTCCCCTCTGCAGAGGGACACCAACCCAGCCAGCACTCTGAGTCTGCAGCAGGGCCAGCAGCACCTGGAGCCCAGGCAGGGCAGCACGGGGCACAGCTGTGTCTGTATCTGCCCAGGCTGCTCCCCTTGTGCTCCACACTGCTCCTGCCCACACCCAGAGACCCAAATCCCCCTGTCCTGCGCCGCCCTGAGCACCTCCTGCACATCCTACCCACGGAGGGAGCTTGGCTTCCATCAACAGGGAACAGCAGCCACTTAATTAAACACATCTCTTTTCATTTTCGAGGCGCTTTCTAAATTTATGCTAATAGCTGAGCGCTTCTGAGTCATAGGCTGACAACACACCAGGTCATATTTTGCATTAAAATACATGAATCCAAAATGAAAATACTGGCAGATTTGGCATGCAGCAGTCCAATGGGGAAATGCCCTGCACAGGCACTTCCAACAGGATATTTCATCTGGAGCAGGTCAGAGCGTGGGCCTGGCTGCTCACACAGCACATGACCACATGGAAAAGGTCCCTTTTAGTTCTTAAAAGAAAAGCACTTTAATCATTGTGAGGAACTATACCTTCAGGGTATCATTTCAAAAATACAGGCAGAGATTAGGAGGGATTTGTGAGATTGTGTTTATTCCCAATTTAAGTGCTTTCCATAAATTAATCATAAAAGCAAGCCCAAACCAGTCAGAAGTACACTGGGAAATTCTCAGAGTGCTAGTCATTTTCATGCACTAATATTCATGCCATCTGCCTGCCTTTTTTCTGCGTTTTGTCTAAATACTCTGTGGTTACCCTTGTCCTGCTTTCCTCTACTGTGCTTTGTCCCTCTCCCCCCCGCCCCCAGGTGCTGCCCCGGGCACAGTGCTGGGCTTTCACTGACAGGATCAAAAAGAGGAAGTTGAGATTTGGCAGTGGCAAAGTTGTCACCCTGCAGGCACAGGCTGTGGGTTCATTCCCATTTACAGGATTCACCAGAGGTCCTGGACAAGCTCTCACCCCACAGGCTGCACGGGGCACTAAGCTTGATATGGCCACTGTGAATTCACTCCAGGCAGAGCTTTGAGCCTTCTTTTAAAGGCCTCTTTTAAGAGAGAATTAAAATATCACTCCTAGAACAGCATCATTTCAGTTGTTCCCAGATACCAAATCCCAGCTACGCCTCAAGGAGGATTAAAGAAACCAAGGTGGCTGAAATCCCAATGGGAACAATGTTTTGTCTGTCTACAGGAAACCTCTGAAAATGCTTTAAATGTACCCTTGTATATTTAAATGTATCCTTTAAATGTACCCTTGTGGCAACAGCCTAACAGCCCAGGCACAATCCTAGATGGGATTTCACCTGGCTGATAGGATCCTGAGCAGAAAGGGACATGTGCAGAGGAGGGAGAAAGGAAATGGAAAGGGAAAGGGAAAGGGAAAGGGAAAGGGGGAAAGGAAAGCTGGGGATGCACTCTGGTGCTGCCAGGCTGGCTGGCTCAGCTCTGAGTGGCCTCTTCCAGCCAAAAACTGCTGGAATTGTCAGGAATAAACCCAGGCAGGAGTCACACAGCCCTGCACAGCCAGCACTCCTGCCCTGCCTCTCCCAACACCAGGAGCCTGACACAGATCCTTACTTTGGAGTGTGAAAGGTGCTGGAGGAGCAGCAGCATAACCAGGGGGGGTGGCTGAAGGGCCCTGGAGGGGGGAACACCCGCAGGAGCTGCTGCTGGGGTGAGGGACACAGGGAGCAGGGGCATGGCCGTGCTGCTCCCTGCTCCTGCTCCCCAGCACTGCTGCTGGCACAGACTTGTCCCTGGGAACACACAGCCCAAAATGAGCAGGAGTGCAGATTGTCCATTAACCAGCAAACAGCCTCCGGCAGGACAAACTGGGAATGAGTCCTGCTGGATGTACTCCCATCACCAGTCCTCAGGGATTCTGCTGTGCAGTCTGCAAAAACCTCCAGGGAATCAACCTCAGCCACTGCACTCCCTACAGCCACAGCTCCTCCCCAAAACTCAGAGCAGATGGAGCAGGGTGCAGTGGGATGGGATAATGGATGGGATGGGATAAAGGGATGGGATAAAGGGATGGGATGGGAACACCTCCACACTCCTGTATCCTCTGGAGAGCTGCCATCTCTGCCTGGGCTGGCTGGTGTTTGCCTTCAGAGAGGGAAATCTGATGGTTTCTTCTGTCCCACCCTGGCATCAGTCAAACTCCAGCTGTATCAGAGAGGGTGGAAGTTCCAGCTCTGTCCTCCCTGCTTAGCAGCAGGAGTGGGACATGGGAGTGTGGAGAGCTGGCAGCCCACAGCAGAGTGGCAGAGAGGTGTCCCATTACCCATCCCTCTCACTCTCCTCCAGCTCTCTTTGAAAGGTTTTCAGTTTCCCAGAGCTGGAGCAGTCAGATCACAAGGTGCAGAGAGAATTGGGCATTTACATGTGTGTGTGTGGGGGGGGGGGGGGGCGTTATCCAGAAAACACCAAAATGGAGAATAAAGGGATGGTTATCCACAGCCAGGGTGAGTCTGTGGCTCTGCTGCCAAGGGCCCCCGAGATTTGCAGTGCAGGAGCACAGCACCACGACCTCACCTTCAGGAGGGACCAGGGAGGACAGGGATCTTCACACCTGAAGCCACAGTGAAAGAGATTGTTTACATGTACTTCTAATTGATAAAAACACATTGTGGCCGGAATTGTGCACTTCATTTTTTAAAGGAACCCTCTCTGGTTTCACTCCATCTCTGTGGTGTCACTGGGGGCACTGGCCCAGAGCTTGAAGTGTCTGAGGGAGTGACTCCACCACATCCACTGGGACTGGGAAACGGTAATTGGAAAAGCCCTGCAGGATGAGTCTGGAGGTGTCACAGTGGAGAGCAGGTATTCCCCACCCTAAACCACACTGAGGCAGATAAGATGTCAGCTCGAATGATCCCCAGATCAGCAGCATAAAACTAACTTTCAAGCAATTATTAAAAAATAAAACCAATTCTGCTGGCATAATCTGACAGCCTGCTGATGGTGCATCATGATAAAGGGAAATCCCACCTGGAGCAGCAGAATGAATCCCACATGGAGCAATATTCTGGTGTATATACCTCAAACTCCATGTTCCCCCTACCCACAAATGTGTCATTTTTACCTGCCTGCCTCTCTGCTCATTCCCAGAGACAGCACAGCCCTGTTCACTATGGAGCTCACAGCTCCCTTGGCTCCCTTGCCCTGCACCTGCAACCACAGACGGTGCTCGAATCCGGTCTCCAGACAATTTAAATCTGGGTTAATTACTGATCAGGGTCTGTTCAGCAGTTGACCCATCTGTATCCTCTGGGACACTCCAAGGCTGCTGGGGGGAATTCACGCCAAGACAGCACCTGACATTGTGCATGTGTAAGATTTACACACCTGTACAGGAAGGTGTGCACTTGTGTGTGCACACAGACCTGTCTGTGTGTTAGAGTATGTGCACAATGCGTGCATGCTGTGGGTATCACTGAACCCATCAGGCTGCACAAGAACTCTGACACCACTGACCCCCACTTTGTCCCCAGCCCAGAGCATTCATTGTCACCTCCAGGAATTCCTGGGACACCTCCAGCGACGGGCACTCCAACCCTCCCTGGGCACTTCCAGTCCCTGAGCACCCTTTCCATGGGGAAATTCCTGCTGCTGTCCACCCTGAGCTCCCCTGGCCCAGCCCGAGGCCGTTCCCTCTGCTCCTGTCCCTGTTCCCTGGAGCAGATCCCAAATCCCCCCGGCTGTCCCCTCCTGTCAGGGAGTTGTGCAGTGCCACAGGATCCCCCCTGCTCCCCCTTGTGCTGTGCAGGGGTGTCCGTATGTCCATGTATGGACACACCTGTCCGGGTATGAACACACCTGCCCGCCCAGGTAGGGGCGGCGGAACGCGGGGAGGGGCCCGCAGGGGGCGGGCCCGGGGCGGTAGTTCCGCTGTGTCCCGCGCTGTTCCGGTCCGCGTGTCCCGCTGTGTCCCGGCGGTGGCGGGCGCTCGGCGGGTCCCGGCGCTGGCAGCGGCCATGTCGGTGTTCGTGACGCGGCGGATCCCGGCCGAGGGGCTGCGGGTGCTGTCCCAGGCCAGCGGGTGAGCGCCGCAGAGACAGCGCCAGTGACTGTCGGTAACAGCGCCGGGCCGGGTCCCGGTGCCGGTGCCGGTGTAAGCGCTGGTCCCGGTGCCGGTGCAGGTGTCGGTTCTGGGGCGGGTCCCGGTTCTGGTCCCGGTACCGGTGCTGGTGCCGGTGCTGGTGCCGGTGCGGGTCGGTGACGGGTCCGGTGCCGGGTCCGGTGCCGGTGCCGCCGCAGGTGCCGCGTGCGGCAGTGGGACTCGGAGGAGCCGGTGCCGCGGGCCGAGCTGCTGGCGGGCGTGGCGGGGGCGCGGGGGCTGCTGTGCCTGCTCTCGGACCGCATCGACCGGGAGGTGCTGGACGCGGCCGGTGCGTGCGCGACCCCTCACCCCCGCATCCCCCGGGCCGTCGGGACAGCCGCGGCAGCGCCCGTCGTGTCTTACAGGGCCCGGCCTGAAGGTCATCAGCACTTTGTCCGTGGGCTTCGACCACCTCGCGCTGGACGAAATCAAGAAGCGGTAATACCAGCTTGTTCCTGCTCTGTGCGCAGCCAGCTCTGACCCCCTGATCCGATCCCCCCTGCTCTGACCCCCCCATGATTCCTCCAATCCCCTGTGCTCTGCATCCCCGTGCGCTGTCCCCCAGTTCTGGAGCTCTCCCCTCACCACACCCCGCTGGTCCTTTTTGTGTCTCACAGAGCACGGGGCTGGGTGAGGTCAGCTGCCTGCACCCCTCTACAGCCGGGTCGTGTCTGGGGTCACCCCGACCCCGCCAGGGCTGGGGAAGCATTTGAGTGCTGGGCTGAGGCACCCAAATGTGGAAGGGGTGTGGCAGGAGGGCTGAGAGCCGCGGGGGTGTGCCCGTGTGCCTGGGGCAAGCCCAGTGCTGGCACCCGGGCTGGGGATGGCAGGGGAGCAGCCCGGGGCTGCCCCGAGCCCCCCGGTCTGTCCTGGCAGGGGGATCCGTGTGGGCTACACCCCGGACGTGCTGACCGATGCTACGGCCGAGCTGTCGGTGGCCCTGCTACTGTCTGCCTGCCGCCGCCTGCCCGAGGCTGCCGAGCAGGTCAAGAGGTGAGTGACTCCCCGAGCTCTGCCAAAGGGCTGGTGACAAGGGGCCCAGGCCAGGGGTTCATGCAGCACACACCGAGCACCTGGGCTGGGCTCTGGAAAGAGCTTTGCTGTTGGTGTCCTGCTCTCTGCCAGTGGCGGCTGGACCACGTGGAAGCCCCTCTGGATGTGCGGCCATGGCCTGTCCAACAGCACCGTGGGCATCATCGGGCTGGGCAGGATAGGTGGGTGCCGTCCAGAGGGCAGATTGCTGTGCCTGCAGCGGTGGCACAGTGGGGTTTGGAGCCTCAGCTTCAGCCTGGGCTGCTGGAAGGAGGGAGGGCTGGAACGAGATGGGATTTGCAGTGTTTCCCAGCCCAGACTGTTCTGGGACTCTGTGACTCAGCCCAGGCAGTGACCTGGTGCTGACCTGTCCAAACCCCATGAGCACAGCGAGGGGAGCTGTGCAGAGCCTCTCCCAGCAGCTGTGCTGGCTCCTCAGCCTCAGCCTTACAGCCTCAGGTGTTGATGTGCTCCCACCACCTCCAGCCCTGCAGCTATCTGTTCCTGTCCTGCTCCTCAGTTAAACAAATGCAGTGGCAAAGTCCACAAGACGCTCGGCCCCATGCAGCTGTGGACTTTGCCAGCAGGCAGCCGTTCCTGTCCTTGCTCTCTGGGGTAGTCACGGGGTCAGTGTGCAGGGGCCCCTTTCCACAGCAGAATGTCTGCAACCCCACCCCACACTCAGCACTGGGAGCAGCCAGGAAGGAGAGATCCTACTGTGGGTGCTGGTCCCCACCCGTGCTGTGGGGCCACAGCAGCCCAGCTCCTTTCCCTCTCACTCCTTCCCAATTTCTTTTCCTCTCACTCTTAGGACAGGCAGTTGCCCGGCGCCTGAAGCCATTTGGGGTCAGGAAGTTTCTGTACACTGGCAGTGGCCCCAAACCGGAGAGTGCGGCAGAGTTTGGGGCAGAGTTTGGTAAGGGTGGCACCAGGGCAGTGGTGGTGTCAGTCAACAGTCAAAACAAAACACAGCATATGCCACTCCTTTAAAAAAAAAGTGCTATTTTAGTGCTTTAAAAAAACAAAAAAATCAAGAGCCAGAGATATGACCATTAAGAAAACCCTACAACATGGCTGGGACAGCTCCAGGGGGGTGTCACTCACAGGGTTTGTCATGTGCGGGGGGGGGACAAGCTGGGGGATCTGGGGGCTCCTGGGGTTCCCAGTGTGAGGGGAGGGCAGACATGGCCCACAGAGTCTGTGGGGAGTGACAGGGAGGATCCTGCCTCCTTGGAGCCAGGTGGAGGCTGGACAAGCAGGAGTTCATCAGACCACTGAGAACTCCAGGCTGCAGCTGCTCCTGCTGCTTTTCCCCTTCCCTGTGTCTGTGCATTCCTGATTTTCTGTCCATTCCCACTAGGAAGTTGGACACAGTGAGCAGAGGCAAAATGTGCCAGCTGCTCAGGGAGGAGGGGAGGGTTGTGTGGGCTGTCCCCAGGAGCTGAAGGGTCCTTCTGGGAGGACATGAGGGACTACAGGTGCCCTGGAGTTCTGCTGAGGGAAGGTGTTGGCTGCACTGGGATGTGTCCGTGTTTCTTCCCTCAGTGCCACTCACCAGGCTGGCTGAGGAGTCGGACTTCGTGGTGGTCACTTGTGCCCTGACACCAGCTACCCAGGGCATGTGCAACAAGGACTTCTTTGGCAGGATGAAGAAAACTTCTGTGTTTGTCAACACGAGCAGGTACTGGCAGCCCAGTAGAGCCGTGCCTGGCAGAGTGGCTGTCACCCTTCCACGCTGTGAGTGCAGGGGGATCTGCTGAGCTCTGAGTCCAGACAAGCACATACAGCCTTCATGGCTGCAGCCACTGGGAACACTTGCCCAAGGCCCCTTGGGGTTGGCCAAAGGCAAGTTAAATTATGCAAGGAGGACCCACCTCTTCCCCCCAGCGTGGGCAGCTGGAGCAGGAGCAGCTCGCTGCTGGGAAGTTCAGGCACATCCAGAGAGGGTCTGACCTCTGCTTAGGCAGCCCTGGGGACCCACTGTGCCCCTGTGGGCTCATGGAGCCCCTGAGCAGCGAGGCCAGCCTCTCACCCCTGGTGTTTGCAGGGGAGCTGTGGTGAACCAGGAGGACCTGTACGATGCACTGGCTCATGGCCAAATCGCAGCCGCCGGCCTGGACGTCACCACACCAGAGCCACTGCCCACTGACCACCCCCTGCTGTCCCTCAAGAACTGTGGTGAGTGTCTGGGGGGTGGCCAGACCCCTCCTGAGCAGGTGCTGGCTCAGAGGCCCAGTGACAGCTGTGACAGGGACCCCCAGTCCCCATTAGTGTGCTGGTGGCAGTGGGCACCAGGGCACAGGACAGGCAGGTCAGGTGTATTTAGGTGAGCTACTGTGCAATGCAGGGAGCTGCTGTGGGGTAAGAACTCATTACCATGATGTCAAACAAGTGTGTGAGCTGTTAAAATTTTCCAGAAAGCCATTGAGATAAGCTCAGTTTTAATACCTTTGTGATGGCTCTTCACGCAGTGTGTGAAATTTGTGGAGAATCTGGTATCAGCAGGTGCATGAATGAGAAACCAAATCCCAGCTCAGGCCCTGTCCATCTCGGGTATTCTGTGGGCTCATGGGCACGTAGTGTGCTAGGAAAGTCTCCCACTAGTCAAAAGTGGGCTGCTGAGTTTGCCTGGAGGAGTCCTGGTCTTGGGAGCACTGCTGGGCTGGGCAGGCTGCTGTGGGCAGGCTGTTACCTGGATAGTTCCAGCATTGGGAAAGTGGGACACTGGGCAGGTGGGCAGGTGCAGGTCCAGGACTCAGACTTGTCTTCTCTGGAGGAGGATGATGCAGGGGAGGAAGAATGGCTAGGAAGGAGTTTGTTTGGACAGTGTCTCACAGGATGTCCTCCCTCCAGGTGGAGGGGGTTGGAGTAGGAAAGGTGTGTTCCAGAAAGAAACCACAGGGACATCCATGAAAATTTGGAAGTTCCCATGACTGTCTGTTTCTGAAATGCAAACCTGTAGCTGTTGTTCTGTCCTTTTTTGCTAAAGCTCATTATTTATTTGTTTGCATTGTTTCTTAAAGTAAACAGTGTGAGGAGTGATAAGAGCAGAGACTTTCTGGAACAAGGCCAGGCAGGATATCAGTCATACATGTGCATTTATTGAATGCATTACTTACAACAGTAATATTCCATATTTATTAATATAAAAATAACATTTACATGGGTACTGTGCCTTTGACAGCCCTGAGAGGGGCTGTTGGGGGTGTGTGAAGGTCAGAGGTGAGCAGTGTCCCTCCCTGTCCCTGCAGTGATCCTGCCACACATCGGGAGCGCCACGTACGCCACCAGGAGCACCATGGCAGTGCTGGCAGCCAACAACCTGCTGGCAGGGCTGCGAGGGGAGCCCATGCCCCACGAGCTGAAGCTGTGATGGCCAGGCCCTGCTCAAGCAGCACCGTGGGACAGACGGCCAGCCTGTGTCCCCTCCTCTGCCATGGCCAGGAGCCATTAAAGAGTAGCAGCCAATGTGTCGTGCTCATGTTGTTTGAGAACAGGGCATGTGCTGGACCACACTGTGGGTGCCAGCAGGTCATGGAGAGGGGTTGGTCCTGGGTTGGGGAATGCTGGAATTGCTGTAAGGGAGCTGCTGCTGCAGCATCCCTCCTCAAAACCTGGCTCCTGGTCACAGTGAGAGGCCAGGAGTGCCTTACCTGGCCTTGTAGCCAGGGAGGGAGGAGAAAACAGCTCTGTCCAGCAGGCTGCTGCTGCCCCAGGAGCTGCTGCCAGCCTACACATCAAATGGTCCTTTGTAATCGGTGGCACCACATGATCCTCTGCTTGAGGGGTCTAAAGAAAAGCACAAAACAGGCTTGTGCAGCTCCCCAGCACCCCCCAGCTCTGCCTTTTGTACCCATTACCAATTTCAGGCACAGCTCCAGAGTGGGTGGCAAACTGGAATTCACTGGGAGTCAGTACCCCTTTGCAGGTTCTGGCTGCAGCTCCTCCCGTGTTTCTCAGATGTGCAGGGACATTTTTTGGTGCAGAGGAGAGTCTCCAGCTGCCAGGAAAGGCCTGCTGGGCACATCCCGAGGGCTTTGGGGATTTGTGTGTCCTGCAGCCAGTGTCCCACATCCAAAAATGGGGGCTGGAACCTGGAGCCCACTGATCACAGGATCATGGAATGGGTTGGGTTGGAAGGGGTGTTAGGGATCATCTCATTTCACCCCACCTGCCATGGGCAGGTACACCTTCCACTATCCCAGATTGGTCCAAGCCCTGTCCAGCCTGGCCTTGGACACTTTTGGGGTGTGGGCACCACAGCTTTGAGGACCCTGGGGTCAAGCTGGCCCATCCTAAGGGCTGGGGGTGGATCTGCCCCCGGGGTGTGCACTCGCCTGGCAACGTCCCCTCCCCATAATCGGTGACCATGTGGCAGACAGGACAGCCTGTCACAGACCAGTGACAGCCACGCGGTGCTGCCCAGCCCAGCCATCCCACAGTGTGATGTGGGCTTTGAGCTCTCACCAGTCTCACACCAGCCTCCTTCCAGCTCCAAGTGCTCCCAGTCCTCATGCCAGGGAACATGCTGAGGAGCACACCTGGACTCAGGTTTCTTTTGAGCTGTGGCTCTCCATCAGCCCTCCTCTTCCTCCCAGTGCCATCAACCCACTCCATGGTGTCCAGGCCCACAGAAGAGGACACAGGAGCTCCTGTGGCATGTCCAGGTTGAGCAGTGGTGCCAGTGGCTGAGCTGCCCTGCTGAGATGGGTTTGCACAGGTTTTCCCATGCCCCCCAGCCCCCGTGGCTTCATCCTGGCAGGGGACAGACAGGGAACCAGTGCTTCTTGGGGACAGCAGCACAAGAGGAGACAGGGAGGGAGGGAGAGAGGGAGGGAGGGAGGACCATGCAGTGGGCAGGAAGGAAATGTCCTAGGGTGAGCAGCTGGCAGCACCACAGTCTTGCTGTGGGGAGGGAGCCAGAGCACAGCACAAAGCCTGTAACAGGACTTTAAAGCTCACACAGCACACTCTGTGTCTCTCCCTGTCCCACAGTAAGTGTCCCTTGTGCCAGACTCTGCTGGGATTTCTTGAATGCTCAGTGAAACACTCTGTGATAGCAGTGATGGCTGTTGCAAGTTGCCCTGCATCACACCTGGGAGGAATTCTGACACATTTATCAATAAGTTTTGATTCACAAGCCCGGCTGATTGTCTTGTGCTGACTTGTCAGAAATATTTGTGGTTTGTAACCTGGGCTGAGCAGGAAAGGCTTGTGGCTGTGGTATAGGGAGGAAGGGATTCTGCTCTGGGCATCACATCTGGGAGTTTCCAAAAGACCTGGTGGAAATCAGGATTGACTTTGCTGTGCAGACCCAGGGCATGATCCAGTGGAGGAGCTCACGGGTCTGCAAGACTCCTTAGTGTTGACACCGAAGATGGTCCTGCTGGTGGAGCTGCTGTGACACTGAAGGATGGTGACCAAGTATACCAGAGGTTCCTGTGGTCCCTGGTGGTGACAGGGAATGACCTCGTGTCTGAGCAGGTGCGTCAGATTCCCCAGGTGCATCAAGAAATAGACAGGAGCTGGTAAATCAGCTGCCACAGGGACTGGAGCATCGAGCTCAGGTGTCCATCTCAGAACTCCTTGGAGACAAGCACCTCCTGCACCTCTGACATCCTCCCATGAGGAATTCAAAGAGCAGCACTGACCACGGATCATTCATTTCACAGGTGCTGTGTAGGCATTACTTCACTAACAAAAGTAAGTTCTTGCAAAGAACTCTACCGGGAACAAAATTACTACCAAGTTTTTACAGGTTTTTACAACCCCTTTGCAGTCACAACATTTTCTGTAGAGGGTGATGTGGAGAGCACCAAACCAGTGAAGCCAGTCAGACACAGCAGCACAAAAACATAGGGTTTATTTCCAGGTGTTTTGGAACAGACACCCCGACACCTCCAGGCGAGGCAATTCAGTGGCATAAGCTCTCCAAGCTGTGGGGTGAGGCACCCTTCGCTGCAATTATTGATTATTATTATCACCCATGTAGTGATTTATGCTATCCCCAGGAATTTATTGCTTCGTTCAGGAAGACTCAGAAAGCCACGAGGCAGCTGCAGGCTCCAGGCCTGCAACTGCCCCTCTGCACATCAACTGGCAAAGGAATTTAAAGCTGCTGCTTCCAAAAATGCTCCAAACTTCTTCTCAAAGAAAGAATACAGAAGTCCTTCTGCGCTAATACTCGACGTTAAAATTTTTATAAAAACAGTTTTGAAAGTCCAGTTGTTTATCAGCTCACATTAGTTCCTAATTAGTCTCCTGGCGCAATGAGATGCTTTATTCCCAAACATTGTAAAAATTCAACAAATTTGGATGTGCTACAGGAAACTGAAAATTAAAAAAACCCAAGCAGTGTTTTTAAAAAGCAAAATACTAGAAATGCAATGAAGATGAAACAGAGCGTTACTTAATTAAGCAACACAAGAAAAGACTAAAGTACAAAATACTGCATTTTATTGATGTTTGGGAGAGTGTTTATGCAGCTCAATGCTGTCAGTCCCAAATATTGAAATTATTTAAAACAAAAACACAGCATATCCCACTGCTTTAAAAAACCGTGCTATTTTAATGCTTAAAAAAATATCAAGAGCCAAAGATATGACCATTAAGTAAACCCTATAATAAAATACTAACATTTTAAAGGAATTAATCCAACCACCTCCTTTGTCTCTGCATTCCTCAGATGGTGAAGGTGCAAAGGACGCACTGATAGGGCAGGTGCAGGGAATCCTCTGTCTCACCTGAGCAGAAGGACATGCTGCAGCCCTGACCCAGGCCCTGCTTGCCTGAGCAGGATTTACCAGAGTGCTCTGAAAAATTATTTTAAAACCTAAGAATGTGGAGCACCAGTTCGTGTGTACCTTTGACAAAGAAGAAAGGAGACTGCAGGCAGCATGAAGTTACGGTGGCACCAAAGAAGAGGAAATTAAAAAGAGATTTACATGATTCACACGGAGAACAACAAATTTCTGCTGCATGTGCGTAGTGCCATTTTTTAGAATTATATTTACATTATCCTTTTTTAAATGTATGGGGAAAAGTACATTTATGATACTAGCTTAGGTGGATTTGACAGGGACATTTTGCAGAAGATGATGCAGCAGTGCCCTGGCAGCCAGCAGGACCAAGCATGTCCTGGGGGGCATCACAGCTGGCTGAGGCAGGGGATTCTCCTGCTCTGCTCTGGGGGAGCATCTCCTCAAGGGCTGGGGGCAATTCTGAGCACTTTTATATGAAAGACATCAAGCTATTAGATACAGAATGTTCAAAGGAGGGTGAGGGGTCTGGAGAGGAAGCTTCACTAGGAGCAGCTGAGGACACTTGGTTTGCTCAGCCTGGAGGAGACTGAAGTCAGACCTCCCTGGGCTCCTCAAAATCCTCTTGAGAAGCAGCAGAACTCTTCACTCTCATGACCAGTGACAAGGACTTGAATCAGGTGAGGTTTAGGCTGGCTATCAGGAAAGGTTTTTCACCCACAGGGTGGTCTGGCACTGAACAGGCTCCCCAGGGACAGGGTCACAACCTCAAGGCTGCCTGAGGTGAAGAAGTATTTGCACATTGCTCTCAGGCACAAGATGGGATTGTTCGGGCATCCTCTGCAAGGCCAGGAGCTGAACACAGTGACCCTGAGGGGTCCCTTTCAGCTCAGCATACTCTGTGATTCTGTGAAATATGGCAAACGAGGATTGCTCCTGACCTAGGAGGAATCTGCTCCAAGGACAGATCCACAGCTGCAAAGGGAAGTCACTAAGTGTGCAAGGCAGGAAATTAAAGCCTGGAGATAAGGGAAAAAGACAACGTGCTCACGCCATAATGGGGACCAGATGGACTGTGGGCATCTGGGAACAGTGAGATATTGTCTTACGTGGCAAAAAAAGCCACTAGAAATTCCCTCTCCTTCAAAACAACAGACAAAGACAAGCTCTGTTCAAACTTCTGCGTATATAGAATTGTAACATAGGAGATACAAACTGGTTAAAATACTGCTAAGAATAGCACAAACAAGAGACAGTACTTCACTTACCACTTAATACTCGTTTCTACGAAAAAAAAAACAAAAACCAAAAAACAGCCAAACATCCAGATCTTGCTGTATTAAAGTTATATGTACACCTGGCAGCCCAAAAGTTACTTGTCTGGGATTTAATTTAAGCACCTTGATTACACAGTGTCCTTTACTACAAAACAGCCAAACATACATTCATAATCCTAGAACTATTGTCGTAAGTAGCATATTTTAAAGCATTATGTCAGACAGGCACAGCCTAAGCTGTTTTTCTCTTCTAAGGGTAAGGGGCCTGCACTGCTGTCCTCACATAATGCAGCAACTCATGTTACAGTAATCATTTAAATGCTTTCACTGTTACAAAATGCTTTAGAGAGGGAAAAAAAAACAAAAAAAAAAAAAACAACCAAACCAAAAGAAATGCGCACGTGCTCAAACCGTGCTATTTCAGGAGACCCCCGTGCTGTCACCCCTCTGCCCTGCAAAGGGGCTGCTTCGCCCTGGGGGTCACATCCCCATCCCCGCCGCGCGGTCCCGGCGGCGACACCCGCGAGGTAGGTACCGGATATCCCCAATGGCAGAGCCAAGACTGTGTGTGGCACCGTGCCGCGCCGGTGTGCGCCGGCCGAGCGTCCCCGCCGCCGACGAGGCTCCTCCGGGCCCGGGCCGGCAGGTCACAGCAAGCTGCTGGGCAGGTTACTGCTCTGCCACCTAAGGCAGGTGGTCTTAGAGTGTTTGTAGAGGTGGCTGGACTGGCTGAAGCGCTTGCCGCACTTGAGGCAGGCATAGGGCTTCTCCCCCGTGTGCACACGGATGTGCTTCTTGCAGTCCGTGAGCGTCAGGAAGGTCTTGCAGCAGATCTTGCAGGCATACTTGCGCGCGCCCTCCACCACCAGCACGTTGTGCTCCGACAGAGCCTTCTTGCACTTGGACAGGACGTCAGCAGATGCCCGGGTCAGCTGAGGCGGGCCCGGCTGCGACAGGTGCCCGCTCTCAAAGGAAGTGCTCCCGTTCATCATCAGCTGGGACCCCGACGAGCTCTCCTGCAGCTGTGAGCCCCGCACGGAGGTCACCACGGGCATTTTGGGGGCAATGCGGCGGTAGCCAGGGAAGCCACCAGCTCCACCTCTCACTGAGCCCATCATGGCCCGAGACAGTGAGTGCAAGCCCAGGCCCGAGCGTGGGAAATCCATGCCGAACTGCTCTGCTGCTCGGTACCCAGAGCTCTGCACGCACGGCAGACCCATCACATCCTGCATGGGCCTCACAAAGTGGGAGTCTGTGGGCTCACTGAAGGGGTTCTCCACGTGAGAGACGGCAGCAGAAGAGTGGCCACCGGCGGGCCCTGACTCCGGGCTCATCAGGTAAGAGGCATCACTGTCCATTCTGCAGTCACTGGTGGTGTTGGGAATGTTGTCATCGTTGTTTTGGCTGGCACCAAAGCCACCACCTCTGCTTTTGTTCAAAAAATTTGAAATGCTGAAAGAAGACTTGTGTTCCAGGTTGTTGGACACCTCCATAATGTGGATGTCTCCCACCCTGTCAGTGCTGGACTGAGGATCCGAGAAGCTGCGGTCACTGCTCTCGGGACTCAGCTCTATCTTCTCTGCGCTCACCACTCCTCCTTCCACCTCCACCGACTCGCTGCCCTCTGCCTGGGAGGTGACATCACTCACTTCGTCCTGAGGCTCTGGTGAGCTCAGTGGCTCTGACTTCACCACCACCCTCATGTGCTCCTTCTCATTCAGGCTGACCTCTGGATTTTCACACGGAAAGTTGCTCTTCTCAGCAGCAGCCTCCTGGTCAAAGCTGGTTTCTACTTGTGTGGCCTGGGATGCCAAGGACATCTGGGAAATGTTTCCCCCGCCATTATCTGACTGGCTGGGCACCTGAGCATCCTCCTGAGCGCCAAAAGACTGGTCGAACATGATCGTGTTGTCTTCCTGGTTATCGGCAACCGTGTCAGCTTTGGAGTTGTCCACAATCTTCAGTGAGTCCGGAGAGAAGAAATCCTCCCGGGAGTGGACAACGGGCTGCCCGCTCTCGGCGGCCACGTCGGGGACAGGCTCGTCCAGGGCAGGCCGGACACGCTGGCGGGCGCGCTCCTCGGAGGACTGCTTGCGCTTGTGCAGGCGGCGGATGGGGAAGGCGGCGCGCTGCTCCAGCCCGCCGCGCAGCGCCAGCCCCACGGTGCCCGGCGGCTCCTCGGAGCCCTGTGAGGAGCCCAGCGCCGAGCTGACGATGCTGAGCCCCAGCTGCTGCAGCATGAAGGAGCGCTGCAGCCGCGCGCTCTGCTCCTGCGCGCGCTCACTCGGTGGTGACAGCGGCAGCGTCCGCGTCGTCAGGTAGTGCTTGCAGGCCTTCACCACCGAGTTGAGGTGCAGGTGGGAAGCGGCCAGCAGCACGTCCATCACGTTGCTCTCCCCCAGCATGAGCGTGGATGTGTACATCATGTCGATGAGCGCGGCGAAGGCCTCGGCCGTCACCACCTCGCTGTCGAGCTGGATCATGTTCATGGTCTGGTCGCCCTCCGCCACGGTGAAGAGCGCGCGGAAGTGCGTGCTGCAGGCGGCCAGCACCGAGCGGTGCGCCTTGAAGTGCCTGTTGCCCACCACGATGACGCAGTCACACAGCTGCCCATGCAGCCTCTGGTAGTTGAGCTGCTGGAAGACTTGTTCAAAGTGCCCTGGAAAATCCATGATCCTGCAAAGCAGAAGAGACCGCTGTATGAGCCACCGAGCTGGTCAGAGAGATAGAGCAGCCCGGCTGTGAGGAAAGGGTGAGGGAGTTGGGATTGTTCAGCCTGGAGAAGAGAAGGCTGCAGGGCAACCTACCCGTGGCCTTCCAGCTCTGCAGAGGGCTACAGTAAACATGGGACAGGAGTATTTATGAGAGTCTGCAGTGAAGCAGGAAAGGGGAGTGGGCTCAAAACGAAAGACAGCAGCAGAAGATGGGATTCTTCCCTGTGAGGCTGCGGAGGCCCTGGCACAGGGTGGAATTCCCAGAGCAGCTGTGGCTGCCCCTGGATCCCTGGCAGTGTCCAAGGCCAGGCTGTATGGGGTTTGAAGCACCCCGGGACAGTGGAAGGTGTCCCTGCCATGGCAGGGGTTGGAACAAGACAAGGTGCCCTTCCAACCCAAATTTTTGTATGATACTATGGTTGAAGTCCTGGTCGGGCTGCAGTGACCCTGGCTGTGAGGATGAAAGGTGACAGCTAAAAGACAGACAAACAGTAACTGGTCTGAGTTCACCACCACCACATGGGCACAGGCCCAAAGCCAGCAGCCTGGAGGACAAGAAAAGCAGTGAAAATGCAGTTTCTGCCACAGAGCTGACCTCAGCACCACCTATGTCACAGGCAGCTGTGCTGGAAAGTGAACAACGTGGGTCACCTCACACTCACAAGTAAAACATTTAATTCTGGCTTGTAAAAAAATCTGATTAAAATAGTAACCCGCTGCCCCCTCTGATACACTGCTCACACAACTGGGTAACCTTCCACAGAAATACTGGGGCTACTGGCAAAACAAAGTATTGCTCAACAAGACAAGCAGGCAAGAGTTCTTCTGAAATTTTCATTAACAGAAAGTGAGTAATGTCCTAGTAAATTCATTTCAAGATTACATGGGTGACCCTCGGCAGTATCTCGACCTCTCCTCGTGAAAAAACAACAGAGTGTAAGATTTGGTGAGTGGGAAGGCTGCATGTCCAAGGCACACACAGAAGCTCCTGTGCTCACGTTTATTTTCCAACAGCAACGCAACAGCATCAGCGGACACAAGACCATAAAGCAGTTAAAAAAAAGTCTCATGGCCAGAATGATACTTTTGAGGAGGGATCAAATGTAAATCTACTAGTTCAGAAAGTACATCCTCACACATGGACGTGTTTGCTGCTTTTTCTTTCCTACCCATCACTGTCTTTGCTGGCCAGCTCTTCACCCTGTACAGGATATCCCAAAAATCCCATCGTGTATCCTTGGATGGAGTCAGAACAGGGGGGATATTCACCAGTTATCACCCGGAATACTCAGCACGGGGGAAATCAAGTAATTGAAAGCCTTTGAAGTCCGGAACCTTAACTGCCTGCTGGATAGCTAGGAATCTCCTGCTCAAAGGTGCTCTTCTCAAGACAGTGCCCGTTTCCCCCCGTTTTGTTTTCTTTACGCATCACCTAGAACACCCAAGGTTTGTGCCCCTCCCAGAGAAGCACCTGCATCCCAGCGCTGCATAAGCACCCGTTTAGACACACCCGGACACTCCGTTTTGTGCCGCACACGGGACATAAAAAGGAGTCCGGAGAGCCCTGGTCCCGCCCCGACGCCGGGATCACTGGTGTCCGCCTCACCGCCGCCCCCCGCCCCGCTCACCTGCGGTGTCCGTGCGGGAAGGGCCGTGCGAGGCTCAGGGTGGGTACTGAGATCGGGACTGGGATCGGGCTCGGACCCGGCCCCACTCCCGCCGCTCCGGCCCCGCCCGCCCCGCCCCGCCGACAGAGTGCGCCACTTCCGGCGGCTGGCGGTGCGGACCCCGCTGATAGCCAATCGGCGACCTCGTTACTTTCACGCGGCGGCAGAGTCTCAGCTGTCCCAATGGGGGCTGAGCTTATTGCCACGGCGGGAGGCAGCGCCGGAACAGGCGGAGGAACGGGAGGACTGGGAGCGGGATCCGCATCGGAACGCGTGTCCCTACCGCAGTCCCTCACTCAGCCCCTTGCCATGGCCGCCGCCACCTGGCGCTACCGTGGGGACCCCGAGGGGGAGCGGCCGGCGGCGCTCGGTAAGCGGGACTGGGCCGGGTGCGTGGGGCGGGCCACCGGGCCCCCTCGGGGATCGCGGCCGGCCCCGGATCTCACGGGTTTCCTCTCCCGCAGTGCGGTTCGCCCACGGGAAGCTGCAGCGCCCCGACTCCCTGCGCTTCACCGTGTACCGGAACCGGGACACGGCGCATCCCCGGAAGAAGCACCGCAGGATCCTGGTACGGGCCCGCCCTGAGGCGGTGGGGCGGCCTCGGACCGTCGGGTCGCAGTAATACGAGGATATTGTGGGAGTAATGTGCAACGAGGCAACAGCCAGACAATGTCCATAATCGGATAAGAGTATAGATGTTATTAATTAATGGGCTGTGGGGCCCGTTAGAGACCACGGCGGCATCGGCAGCCGGGCCCCAGTCCAGGGAATTCCCACGTGTAATCCCCACCAGCAGTTCTTGCAGCGGGCTGCGGAGGGGTGTGACCCTGTTTGCCCTCAGGGCTGTGGCCTCAGCCTCTCCCTCCTCCTTGCGAGGGTGGGCAGGCCCTGGCACAGGGTGCCCAGAGAAGCTGTGGCTGCCACTGGATGTCTGGCAGTGCCCAAGGCCAGGCTGGATGGGACCTGGAGCAGCCTGGGACAGTGGAAGGTGTCCCTGCCATGGTAGGGGTGGGGCTGGTCAGGCTTGAGATCTCTTATGACCCAAACAAGTGTGGAATTCTGTGAAAAACTATGCTGAGCTTGGCAGCAGACATTTTTAAAACAGAGTTTAGCCCAGCATGTTCTACAGGGATGTGTTCCTAGTGCAGGGTGTCTCTGGGTTCCAGAAGAACCAGAGGAGGCTCTGGCTCTGAGGTGGCTCACAGACACTGCAGGGTGGACCTGGCACAAGAGGGACAGGCTGAACCATCTGGGAGTTGCTTCCCAGCTAGTCAGGTGCATTTGGTAATGAAATCCATTCTGTTCTGTTCACGCAGGGAAATCTTGACCAAAGGTGTCTTTGTCTAGCTACATTACATCATAAGGGGATCTGACAGTGAAGAGGGAACTGAAGGTACAATCAGAAAGTGCTTTCTGATGCTGCTGTTAATCTTTACAGCTGCTCTACTCAAGGAATAAACAATTTTCTAGCCCAAATCATTGGGGGAAATCCACTGCAGCACAGCAGAAAAACCAACACATTCTCATAATGCACTGAAAATATGTTCAGGTGGCTGGGACACTCCTGGTAGTGCTGGCTCTGCCTTTTCAGCTGGTGAATTGCAGGCAGTGCTGGAGCTTCAGTGAATCACTGGAGACCACATTTTAAACTGAAGTAGTGAGGAGCACTTACTGTGAGGTGTTGTGCAGGTGTGCTGTGCTGATGCACTCTGCCTGGGAATGCAGAGCTGGTGGGCCCGGGGGAAGCAGGGCAGAGGCAGTGAGGGTCTCTCACAGCCCTGTGCTCAAGGAATTCTCCATGGTTCCCCAGGTCTCGGAGACAGAGCGGCTCTGCTACGTGGGGCACAACTTTGGAAGTGAGGTCATGAAGTGTAACACCCTGTGCAGGTATGGAAAAGGAGCCAGGGGCTGCGCAGACACAGAGCTAGCTCCTGCTCCCTGCCCCAGAACTTTCCACAAGGACTTGAGGGGCTCTGAGGATTTGGACAGGAAGCTCTGGCTACTCGTGCACATCTTGTGGAAGCTCTGATGTGTAAATCACAAACCAAATGTCTTGTGAGGTCTGGGGTGAGAGTATGGATTAGTGGAGCAGCAGGATGGAGCTTTGTTACTAAGAAATTGCCTTTATCATCTCTTGGTCAGCGCTGAAGGGGTCATCACTGTGGGGCCCTTCCAGCTGAGATGTTCTGTAATTCTATATAAGGAACTTCTGCAGAGGCCATCAAAACATGCCCTTACTAACCTCTGCTCTGTCCGAGCAGTGAAACCAGGAGAAATGGATCCTCAGAGAGCAGTGTCCAGTTTGAGATGCTGCAGCTGAAAAGGGAGCACCAAGGGGTTGTACCTTCTGAAGTTTGGAGAGATAAACACAGTTTAACAAATGTGTGTGGTATGGATGTTAATTCAGCCTTCTATGTGGGCAGGTGTAAGTGCTCTTACCTCTCAACACTGGTGACAAGGTGGTTCTGGGGGCTACAGTGGTGCTTGCCTGCACCTCTGGAGATCCTGTGCTTTGGAAGCTACAAGGAAATTTGACTGTTTTTCAAGCTATGGCCATCAAGTCCCGGCATATCAAAAAAAAGGCAAAAGAAAATAGCAGACCTCTGGCAACTGTACTTCACCTAACTCAGTTGTTTTAAGATTTCTGCATTTTTTTAGAGCAGCAAGTCTTTGTTTTCATATGTACACATGCCTTGGAGGTAACTTGTTTTATTGTAGCACTGAATGTGCAAGGCAGGAGAGATGCCAGGATGTGAGAAGACCATGTAATTTAAATAATTTGCACTACTCTTCCTCTCACTAATCAACTGTCCCCATTCTCCCCAGGTACTTCGTTGGTGTGTTAGACAAGAACTCTGGGCAGATGGAGGTCTACAATGCTGAAATATTCAACATGCAGCCCCTGCTCTCAGGTGGGAGGTGATGGGAGTCACAGCTGCTCCGTAGCTGTGTCCTTCTCATTCCTGCCTTGATTCCTTCACCTGTGCCTGCTGAGAGGGAGGGGGGAGCACAGCGAGCCGAGGGTGGAGGTTAAGCAGGGAATGTGGAGGGTGGGACACTCACAGTGTCACTGCTCAACTGCAGCCTTGTCTGGCTGTGTTCTGCTGAGGGACGCCTGAGACTCCTCAGGAGCTGGATCCTTTAATAACAAAAAAAAACCCCAGGTTTTATCCAGCAGGAGTTTTTTGTCACTGAACCCAGGATAAGAACCCAAAAGATCACATCTTTTGGTAGCTGACTTTTAATCTCTGCAGCAGAACATGGGCTTGACCATAGTCCATGTATTGCACCCATGGGCTTTGTAGCAAAAGCTACTTTTTTGTTCTAGGTTCTCATATTTGGTGTGTCCTTTAATTAGCCAGGTCACAAGGGGGAGTTCCTGATGTGCTGTGCCAAGTCTGTCAGTCACAGAGCTACAGGAATTTGTGTCCTGGCTGCTTCTGTCCAGGCACACTAACTTCTGTTGTTTTATAGATAACCCCCTACCTGACGACACAAAGGATTATCAGAACAAGTCCTACAGGGAGAAGGTAAAGTTGGAGGCTGTGTCATGTTCTGCTGTGATTATCTAGCTGACAGGGGCAGGTGATTGTCTTCAGGCTGGGAGGTTTGGTGTCCTGCAGCATAAGCCTGTGCAGTTCCAGCACTCTCCCTGTGTCCAGGAGGCTGCACAGTCATTGCCTGGCTCAGGACTATTTTCCTGGCTATTTTAGGCTGGTCCCAGTGACCTCCTGCCCTTCACAACCTGCTCCTGCAGGTTTTGCCACAGGAAGAGTTTAAAGTTTTCTTGGAGACCTTGGCTGTGGAGCACGCAGCGAGTTTTGCATTCTCCTGGGTGCACAGGGTGCTTTAAGGTGTGTTTGTGTCTTGTGCAGATGGATTTGTGCATTGAGGCCTTTGGAACCAGCAAACAGAAGCGAGCTCTGAGCTCTCGCCGCATGAATGCTGTGAGCAGTGATATTGTGAGCACAGCTGTGACAAAAGCAGCTGCCAACGTTATAGATGCCAAGGGAGTCACAGGTGAGAGGAATCTGCCTCGGGTGTCCTCAGGACAGCCTGAAGTGCCTTTTTCTGTCTGTCCATGCCAAGTGTGGCAGGAAGAAGAGGGGTTTTCTTTAAGTGATGAGGGAAGTAGCTGGTCTAACAGCTGAGATGGGTACATGTGGAGGAACTGCTTGTTTCTGGTCTTACTGGACTTGGTGTTTGAGTGGCCTGAATGAGGGAGGGTCCCTGTGACATCAATGTCCCTACTGCCTGCTTTGGAAGCTCCTGTGGGATATGAGTTCAGTGGCATAAAGGCAGTGCCTTTACCTGTTCTGAACTCTGTGGCATAGCTGTTGAAAAGGCACCTTCTTACCTCAGAGAGTGGTACAGCCTTGGGACAGGTCACAGTACAGTGTGGTGCTAGCATCCCTGGGGGCTTCCAGGCTGTGGCAGGAGAGAGCTGGGGCTGCCTTGACTGTGGACATCTGGGCAGGAGGGCATCCCTCCAGAGCACTGCTGGGATCCGGAGAGTGTCACTGGCATGACCAGCAGAGATGTCTGTTGACTGTAGACCCCAGCACCTTTCATCACTTTTGTTCCAGGGTGGTTATTGACTCTGCTCTCAGAGATGCTTTGTGCCAAGTGGGTGTCCACTGGAATGCAGGTGCCAAAACCCTGCTCTGCCCCCATATTGGTGCCCTTCTTTCCTACATGTTTCTGTAGTCTGGACTGGCCTTTCTCAATTTTTATTACCAGAAGGTTCTTGATAAAAGTTGTAAATGTTTAAAACTCCAACTGTGACTAAAATGGTGTTGAGCCATAGAGTAAACTGGTTTCTGAAGGAAGGAATTAGGTTGTGTTCCTGTTCTCTGCGTTTTATTAGCATGATCCAAATATTCCTGTCCTGCTTCCCTCCCTAGCTCTGGTGCAGGATGTGGCCCAGGATGATGTGCAGAACATCTCCGCCTTCCTGCCCCCGTGCTACGAGGACGCCGACAGACCAGAGCACATTTACAAGTTTGAGGACAGTATCTTTTCTGTGTCACGGTGGCTCCTCACACCTGTCAGGCTCGATGATGCTATCTGGCACGTGGGAGAAAGTCAAGCCTTTGCCCCTCACAGGCCAAGAAGAGCTGGGAGCAAGGTAATGCTGCCCTGGGGTTCTGGGGCCTGCGAGGGCCATATCCTGCCTCTTTCTGGGGAGAGCAGGCTGCTCTGCCTCCTGGTGGGTGGCATTCAACAGGCAATATTGGTGAGGTCAGCCTTGTACAAATGAGCTGTGGCTGTGCCATAGCCTGTTAAAGGCCTTAGTTCCTGGGCAGCTTCCATCCCCTTGCCCTGCCTACTGCTCCTCAAGTGAGTATGGACAGAACTGCCCTACCTGGAAGGCAGAGCCCAGGCTTGTTCTTTTCCTTAAAACCCTTCCAGTCCTGTCTCCTGCTGAGTATGAGGCACTGCGGGTGCCAGCAGCTGCCCTGGCCAGCATCACTGCAGAGGAGATGGCCAAGAGAGCAGAGGAGAGAAGGTAATGCTGCTGCCAGGGGCCACGTGCTGGCTGAGGGACAGCAGGGCTGCCTGGGGGCTACCTGGGGTTGCCACAGCTCTGGGGCAGAGGAGGAGCATGGGATCCAGGTGAGGCAGGGCAGCAGCCTTGGGGAATGGAATGTGGGGGACAGGTGTGTCACATCAGCAAGGGGCCCTCTGGGCAGCTGAGCTCCCCCTCTCCTTCCTGCAGCCTCTGCTCCTTTGTTTTGGAGGAGCTGAAGTTCCTGCCCACTGATGAGAAGAGTAGAGACCACAAAGCCCGATGCCTCTGGTTCCTGGACGCCCTCATCAAGTTCAGTCACCTGAAAGTGATCAAGAAGAAGCGTAAGAGAGTTTTCAGCTCATGAACACGTTTCTTAGAATGTCTTCATCATCCTTTGGTTGTCACCTGAGTGTGTGGATCATACCTCTGCCATACTCAGGGTCCTGCTTTTGAAACAGCACCACAAAAAACATTTAGTTTTGAGACTGATAGATTGAGATTTTCCAGACTTGCTATCTTCCTTAGAATTTGTATGTCTTTGTCAGCCCTTGGCAGGGCTGAGGGAGGAAGAAGTGGCAAGCCTGGCTATAAATATCTCCCTGCCTTGCTGGAGACACAGGAATCACCCATAGGACTTGTCTAAGGAGGATGTGGGAATGACTAGACTTGGTGATAGCAGGGACTCATTAGTGTGGTCTCAGCTTTAACAGTAGTTTGTGGCAGAAGAAATACATGCATAGGTGTGTGTGCATTTTAGATTGTACAGTATGGAAGTGGGAGATTGCTTTTTTACTAAGAAAAGAACAATTGTTGGAGTTCTCTCAGGCCTGAAAAATTATGAGACCAAGAAATCAAGCAGCGAGATTCCTTTTAGGTTTGTTGTGTTCCTGGGAAGAGGTAATAAATGGTGGGATTCGTGGGGTTGGACTCAGTAATCATCGTGGGTCTCCATGGGTATTCTGATAAGTGTCAGGATGACAGATGTGCTGCTGTGGTGGGTGGGCAGTGCAAGGTAGAATGTGTGTTCTTCATCCCCCTGCAAAGCCCTTGTCTGCCCTAGATCCAATGGGTCCTGAATGCCCACACATCATCAGCAGGAAACTCATGAAGAATTTCAGCTCACTGACCTACAACAATGGCAGGTAAGGAATGGTATGTGGTGCTCTCGAGGCACAGATGGGGCACAGCTTGAGGGGCCCAGACACACCATCAGGAACCCCCTTACACTCCACATCTCACAAGTTCTCCCTCTTGCCATACAGCATCCAGAACTTAATCTCTGCATCCATGAAGGCTAAAATCACTGCATATGTCATTGCCTTGGCTTTGCACATTAACAACTTCCAGACAGATCTCACCGTCCTGCAGAATGACATGAAGCTCCCAGAGACCAGGTGAGTCATCCTGTTAATTCACACCACTGGGATCCTCTTACAGAAGGACCCTGGGAGAGCTCTGAAGCATCTCTGGGTCTGCCCAGGGCTTTAGTTTTCCAGGCAAGGATAGGCACCTGTCTGTGGGTGCAGGACCTGCATTTTCCAGGAGACCTCTGGCAGCTGCAGCTCTGCTCCAGCTGTGCTCCTGTCCTTGGCCCTGCAGCATTCATTGGATCAGGCTTTCTGGCCAAAACTTCACTTATTACTGGGTCTTGCCAAAACCCCTGGTCACTGTTTGGTTGTCAAGCTCCCTCATTGGTTTTGATGCTATCACTTATTTTGCCCATAATTATTCTCTTTATTCTTTGATCAGTAGTAGTGGGTTTAAGAGTGCTCCCTGCTGTTGGTTTCCATCCGTTTTCCCTTTCTCTTTTTCTTTCTGGAATTCGGCTTTTTCAGGAATCCCTGTTGGTTTTGGCAGTTGATGCCCAGGTTTGGGTTGTGCTGCCCTGCAGCTGGGAACATGGGGCCTCAGATGCTGTGGGGAAAAGCATGGAGGAGGCTGGGACCTGCTGGAAATATCAGCAGTGCTTTGTCCCCAGGAGGGTTCTGTGCTGGATGCTCCCAGTTCTGCCTCCGTGGCATCCCTGTACCCCAGAGACACCTCCAGGCCTCTCCCTGAGGGCTGTGGATCCCTGCAGGGTTGTGGCACGGGGGGCTCAGCCCCACTGATGGCATTTATCCGATGTTTTCCAGGATCCTAGACATCGCCAAGGCCCTGCGACTCAGGGTGTCCAAGGCCAAGGGGCTGCCAGGGCTGGAGAATGACCAGAACCACAAGCTGGGCACTCTGTCTCTGCCCTTGCCCACGCAGAAGGCAGCAGAGGGACAACGGAAGCGCAGGAAAATGAACTGAGGAGCCCAGCAGGGCTGACGGGAGGCACAGTCCCTCCTGTAGAATGTCTTGGGGATGCCTTCATCTGCTGGGTTTGGGTCCAGCATCAGCCCTCACCCTGCTGAAACCCAAGCTGAGGGTTTCACCTCATTAAAATGCTGCTTTTTTTCTATTTATGTAGAAAAAGCTATAAAACCTCTTTTTTTCCAGTTTGTCTGGGGTGGGAGGTGAAATGGAGGTTGTGCTGGAGCACAAGGGAACAGTTTGAGGTGGCAAGTTCTCCCCTGACACCTGTGTGGCTGGTTCTGGCTCGTGGCCCCTCCCAGGATCAAGGTCAGAAGCAGGGAGACAAAGAGTGTGACTTACATACACCTTTTTGTTTCTCTGGAGTGTCCGTGTAGTCCTGTGTTCAAAAACTGTAAAGATGTTCACAGTTCTGTCACTTTTCCTATCCTGGCTGTTTTCCTTGGGGGAGGGAGAGTTGTGTGATTGGGATTTGGTATCACCTTCAGGGGGAGCAGTGAGTATGAGCCCAGAGCTGTGGCTTCCCAGCTCTTTGCAGAGATACTTTAGTCTGGTTCCTCTGAATTTTCACTCTCCTGGCAGCTGTTTACTTAGTAAGGCTGTAGGAGGCGGGAGGGCTTGTGAGAAACAGGATCACCTCCAAGTTTGTGTGTGAAATGAGCATGGAATGTCAGAAAATCATCTCTCTGTGATGTTGCTGCTTCAGACAGTAATTTGGATGTGGTGCATCCTCTTGGGATTGATGTGTCTCCTCACACACCTTAACGACCCACTGTTCACAGCTGTCATTAGCAGTAACACAAACATCCTGTGTTCTGGGGAGGGTAATTACTGCCCTAGGAGCTGCAGGCTCCAAGTAATCAGCAGGACTGGTTGAGGTTGAAAGGGGCTCCTGGAGGTCTCTGTCCAGTCCCTCTCCCTGCCAGGTGCCCAGGACTTCGTCCAGGTGACTTTGGAGTGTCTCTGGTTACAGGAACTCCACAAATTCACAGTGAAGCAGCGTTTCCTGACGTTCAGAAGGAACCTCCTTTGATTCCGTGTGCTTGTCACCTCTGGCCTGTCCCTGGGCACCTTCCCTGCAGGTCTTTGTAGCCATGGACGAGGTCCCCTTGAGCCTTCCCTGCTCCAGGTTGAGCTGCCCCAGTTCCCTCCACTGTTCCCTGTAGCAGTGATGCTCCAGGCCCTTCAGCATCTTCCCTGGATCACCAGAGTGTCTCTCTGGAGCTGAGGAGCCCAGGCTGAGCAGAGGAGGAGCACCATCACCTCAGCTCTAATTCTGCCCAGACACTGCTGTCCACTGCCACAGGGGCATTTCTGGCTGGCTGCTGGAGACACAGGGGACATGGTGTCCAGCCCTGACCCCTGCAGCACAGACAGGGACAGTCACTGACACAGAAACTCTACAGTGAGCAGCTCCCAGGGGAATGGTGCTGCAGGCCTCCAGGAGCAGGGGTTTGTCCAGGCTGGGGTCCTGCCAGGAACATATTTCCTATACTGCTGCCTTTTTCCTAACCTGGAAATGAAACAGATAATTTTAGTAGGGAGGTAACATAAAAGGGGACCTTTATTTGGAGGCTTTCAGGGGCAGTTATGGAAAGGTGTCCCCAAAATCCCACCCACAGAGGGTGAATACAGGTTTTGTAAGTTCAGCAAATCAGCGTAACTGGCAAAGAAGCACCAATTAGGAGCAGCAACTGTCAGCAACAGAGGGAAGTGACATTACAAGTTGTGATCAATAGCCAATTTTATTGAGTACACAAGGTGTTTATATAGGCTTTTACTTGTATGGCATTTATGTAGGGTTCCATTAGGGTAACAATTTCCCGTTGGTTACACTTCACAGCATCACAGTACCTGGTAACCTCATTACAAAGTTTCACAAGGTGTTTCTTGGTCACTTCTCCCCCAGGGAACGTTTATCTCTCTCTGCCTCCCACGGGTTTTATTCCATTAGGCCTAAGATCTCAGGCCCCTTTATTAGTTCCACTGTACTCTTCTGTTTTATTCCCCATACAGCACAGCCCTGGAGGAGGAACCTGGCACCTGGAGGCACTGCGGGCAGAGCTGGCTGAGCAGCCTGGACGAGCTGGCTGGCCATAGGACAGCAGTCCCTGTGCTCAGGCACACCCTCGCTGGGTGCCCTCTGTGCACAGTGATGTTGAGGCAGGTGCCATCAAACAGAGCAGGGCACTGCCAGGACTGGGCAGCAGCTGCACCTGGCACTCAGGGCAAGCTGCAGTCTGATTCCTCAAGGAACAGGCTCAAGAGCACAGCTGACAACACGTGGGTGTTACCTGTGCTGGATCCCCGGGGGTGGATGTGGGAGCAGGAGTGGCACGCACAGCACAAGGGCTTGGCTCCCTTGCGGATATCCAGCCTGGAGTGGACATTGCTGCCCGTGGTCAGGCACAAGAACAGCCCAAACCTTGGAGGTTTGTGGAGGATGGCATTCCCCAGCACGAGGATCTGTGAGCAGCAGGGCCCTAGGATGTGACCAAAGGGAACAGCTCTCCCTTCTGCAGCCCCTGTACACCTGCAACCTCCTGGGCTGGCAAACGGGAGTCACTGGCACTGCTCATCACAATCTGGCTTCCTCAAAGAAAGCAGTTAAATATTTACACAGCAGAGGTGTTCAATATTTTCCAGACAAACAAAATCATGTCTTAAATCCACATCTTACAAGTGTTAAGAAATAATTACAAATTGCCTTTGCAGAGTAGCCCACTTTGACAAACAGCAGAGATCAGAAGGTAATTAAATTACACCTCCTTTTATTTGCCCATTGCTAACGGGTGCTTCATTCAGTCTGAGCTACACGTGGAGCCCAGCAGGATGTGACCAAGGATGTGACACTCAGCTGCCTGCAGAGGCCACAGCTGTGTCCCCACAGCTGGCCCTGGCCTGGGCTGTGCCAGGACCCCCAGCTCTGACCAGCTCTGCCATGCTCCTATCCAGACTGCACCAAGCCCACAACCAAGCCAGCAATTCCTGCTGATAAATACTCCTGCTTCCTGCTCTACCTGGTAATTCCTACCTGAGAAAATTCCCACTGAGACTACCAGGGAATGCTCCCCTTCTTCCCCACCTCCAAAATTTATAGCTAGACTCTTTTGGAGTCATGGAATGAAAAATGGTCCCAAACCCTTTGGGGCTGGTCCTGCTCTGAGCAGGTGGCTGGAGAGGCACCTCCAAGCCCCCCACTGCTGCCAGCACCAGGGATTTTGGCAGTGATGGTACCCAGCCTTTGGCACCTGTCTGCACAAGCAGAGAGCTGAGAGCTGTGGGCAGCTGCAGAGTGAGATGATGCTGAGGGAAAACTTCAGTTCAGTGTCCAGTGTGCGTCCCCAGCCAAAATCCCCTCCTCTCAGCTGATCTCTGACAGAAGCAGGCACCAGCAGTGATGAGGGGCATGGACAAGGGTTGATATTGCTGGTGGAGCAGTAGGGAGAGGGAAGAGCAGCACAGCACTTTGCTATCCTGCATGCACTACCCAGTGTGGGTCAGATCCCTAAAGGTGCTTCCTTCCAGTTTTACCTGCCCTCGTTAGGCTGTCAGGAGAGCTGGCCAAAGGTTGGACTCCCTTGTCCTGCTGCAGTCTTGAGCTCCAGGTCCACATCAGGGGTGTGCAGCTTTGTGCTGTGCCACCTGATGTCCCCACTGTCCCCCCCAGGTTGCACCCTGGAGCACACCAGAGCCGCAGGTGGGTGCAGGCAGGGGCAGGGGCCAGTGCTGGCCCCAGCCTGCCCCAGCACCTCCATCTCTGCAGCACCTCACTCTGCTCCTCGTGTGCCAGCCAGTCGCAGGGGCCAGTGGTTGCCAGGGCAGCCTCAGGCTGCCAAACTCACCCCACGCCCAGGCAGAGCCAGCCCCAGCCCCTCCACCATGGGAACAGGGACAGTGCCTGAAGACTCCGGGTCCTGCCTGCTCCCGGGTGTGGAGGCCAGGCAGTGCTGCCTCTCTCCAGGACCACAGCTCGCCACCGGGCTGCCTGGGCCAGTCTGTGCTGCAGGGAGCCCAGGCTGGGCAGGCACAGGGGGCACAGGAGGAGCTGCCACCGGCAGGAACCCACCTCCATCGGCACCTGGGGCGAGGACAGGGCCACAGAATCACAGAACCTGAGATAGGGAAAGACCTCTGAGGTCACTGAGGCCAACCTTTAGCCAATCATCCCCTCATCAACTGGAACACAGCACAAAGTGCCGCATCCAGTCTCTCCTTAAACACTTCCAGTAACTCCAGCACCTCTCTGGCAGCCCAATCTAATGTCTGATCAACTGAGACAAAATCCTGATATCCAACCTGAGCCTCCCCTAACACAGCTTGAGACTATGTCCTCACATCAGTGGTTGTCCAGCCAGCACAGGAAGAGCAATGCTTGATCAGGGAAGGACTCGATGGTGACAGGGACATGCAAATCCACGCTGGAGGTGCCTGTCCAGGGCACAGCAACCAGTGCTGCCCAGACACATGGGGTCTGGCCACTGTCACCCCTAGCCCCCCAGCAAGGCCACCTGAGCTGTTCTGGGCTTCCTGCTCTGTCGGGGCACTCAGAACTACATTGCTTAACCAGGGGGTTTTGGACAAAAAAGCACATCTGCAGGTCCTGCCAAGGACAGGGGGCTCGCAGGGGAAGGTGTGACCCATTCTGTACTCCAGCACAGGGCAGGACACTTCAGCCAGGAGAGGGATCAAGCAGAAAGGAACCAACCTCCCGTTCACCGAGCCAAAATCCAATCCTGAACGCCCCGTTCACCGAGCCGAACGCAGTCCCCGGCCCAGCTGTGCCAGGGACAGACAGAGCTCGTTGTGACATGGCAATTCCACTGCCCGGCACGGCGCTCCCGGCTCGGGGACCCGGGCACACGGAGGCCCCCACGCTGCCTCCGCCCCTCTGCCTCTCCTCCGCCGCTCCGGGACCCGCGGGGGAAAGAGGAACGGCCCAGCGCCGTGCAGCGGTACACACCAAAATAAAAACGAGCCGTAAGGATTGGGTACCGAGCCAGCACAACGGACTGGACCGCGCAGCGGGACAGCGACCCCGCCGGGAGAGCCCGGCCCGGGAGCCGCCCGGTCCGAGATCTCTCAGGGGCCAAGCGACCGGGCTGGCCCCACCGGGCAACACCTGCGGCCGCGGGGAGTACAAGAGCCCGTCCGGGCCCCGTGCGGAGTGGAGCTCACCGGAGCTCGCCGGGTCCCGCCCAGCCCGGGCCGGTCCCGCCCAGCCCGGGCCGGTCCCGCCCAGCCCGGGCCGGTCCCGCCCAGCCCGGGCCGGTCCCGCCCAGCCCGGGCCGGTCCCGCCCAGCCCGGGCCGGTCCCGCCGCCAGCTCGCTTCCGCCCCGCCCCGCCCCCGAGGGCGTGGCTAGACGGACATCGCCGTCTGATTGGCGGATACGTGCGGACGCGTGACCCGTGTCACGTGGCTGGTTGGCGCCGCCGGGTCCTTGCACCCTCCGCCGGTCCCGCCCCGTGCGGTGGCGTGGTGGCGTCACACGGCGGCGCGGTGACGTCAGAGAGCGGCGCGGTGATGTCAGAGAGTGGCGCGACGCCGCGCCGGGCCGGGCGCTTGGGGCGCAGCGATCCCGCTCCGGTGTGCTCCCGTTCCCGTTCCGCTCCTCCCGCTCCGCTCTCGGCCCGCTCCCTCCATGGCAGCACCGCCCGCAGGTGCGTCCCGCCCACCCGCCGCGGGCTCCGTCGCTGCCGCAGGCGCCGGCGGAGCAGCAGGTCGCGGTTCCCTGGGCCCGGCCGGGCCGCAGCCGCCGGACTGACCTTGGGGCCCGGTGCCGAGGCTGGAATCGCGCCGGGGAGCGCGGGGTGTGCCGATGTGGGCCCTGCGGGGAGAACACGGTGTCGGGAGGGATCGGGAGGGGATCCTGGTGTGCGCGGGCAGTGCGGAGCTCCCGCGGCCGAGAGCGGGGAGGGCCCCGCCGGCAGCCTGCCGGGACGCTCGTCCCGCATTGGGAGCGTGAGGGCTTCCGCAGGGGATGGAGACGCCGCTCACATCAAATGCTGCGGGAGCTTCGGAAAATAAACGGCTTTCCCGTTTTTTCCCCTAGCCTTTCTCTTCTCTGCCTTTCTCTCTCCCGCCCTTTTCTTCCCTCCCTTTTCTCCTCCCTGTTTCTCCCCGCTCCTTTTTCTCTCGCCCCTCCTTTCCTTTTCCTTCCTCCTTTCTTACTCCCCTCCTGGTTTCCTTTGCTCCTCATGCCAGGCAGGGCTGCTGTCCCCAAACACCCCTTCAAATCCTGGGAATCTCGTGTGTTGCTGGTGCTAGGGAGGATTTGGGGCTCATGAACCACCCACAGTCTCACACGGACCTTTCTCAGGCTGAGCTATGATCGAGGGTGGGATTTGGGCACCTGCAGAAACATCTTCTCATAAGTGTTAAATGAGTAATACCATTCTTTTTGTCAAACAGAGTTTGACCGGTAAAGATCCCTGCAGTCCTCCTCCAGACTATCTGGTCAAGCTGCCTCTGTCCACATGTCCTTCAGAACCCTGGGCCCGGCTAAATTCGACTTGTGAAACCTGTCAGCAGAACGTCGAGCGTGGGGCTGATGCAGAGGAGGCTGCGTGGCAGTGACTTGGGACCTGTAAAGAATTTCTCTCCTGTGTCAGTGAAATCACACCTGTGTGACACCTGTGCATCCACTGTGGGTGGTGGTGCTCAGCTGCTGGCTGAGCTGAGCCACAACAAAGTGTTGTCTGGTGTTTTCTGCCACAGGGAGAGGCAGAGTGTGAGCATCAGGTTTAGTAGTGCTGTTGCATGAATCTCTAAGTTTGGGTTTTTACAGGTTTTTTGGTGGCCTCCCTTTTGTTCACACGGTGTTTTATTAGTGCAAGTGTCAACCCTTCGCTGTTGGAATTTGTAATTCCAGGGGGATTTATTTCTGTTTTAATTTGAAAGAGCACAGAAGGGAAGAGCTGCTGCTTTCAATGGCCACCTAGACTCTCGCAGAAATGGCACGACATCCATCACATCCGGCTTGTGCTGCTTTCCCCCTCCAGCCTGCACGGGCTGTCCGTCACCCGGGTGTGGGAGTGATGCAGTAGGTGGGCAGGGCTGCGGGGTCAGCACAGCTCTCTCAGGCGCAGGGAGGAGGCTCCGGAGCGGCAGCACCAGAGCCATGGCTCCTCCGGCCGGCGCGGCCCCCGGGGACTCTGCGGGCCGGGACAGCTCGGGCAAGCACTACCTGTGCGGGCTGTGCGCTGCCTTCACCAATATCATGGTGACCTTCCCCATCCAGAAGGTTCTGTTCCGGCAGCAGCTGTACGGGCTGCGCACGGGGGAGGCCGTGCGCCAGCTGCGCCGCGACGGGCTGCGCACGCTGTACCGAGGCATCCTGCCCCCGCTGATGCAGAAAACCGCCACCATGGCGCTCATGTTCGGCCTCTACGAGGATTTCTCGGCGCTGCTGCTCAGCCACGCCCGCGCCCCCGAGCTCCTGACGCGCAGCGCCGCGGCCGCGCTGACCGGCACCACCGAGGCTGTGCTCACACCCTTCGAGCGCGTCCAGACGCTGCTGCAGGACTACAAACACCACGACAAGTTCACAAACACTTACCAGGCTTTCAAGGTTCTGAAAGCCTACGGGATGCGGGAGTATTACCGGGGATTGGTACCGATTCTGCTGCGAAACGGGCCCAGTAACGTGCTCTTCTTCGGCCTGCGGGGGCCCATCAAGCAGTACCTGCCTGAAGCCACCTCCTACAGCTCTCACATGGTCAACGACTTCATCTGCGGGGGGCTGCTGGGCGCCGTGCTGGGCCTCTTGTTCTTCCCTGTGAATGTCATAAAAACTCGCATGCAGGCTCAGATTGGTGGCGAATTTCAGTCCTTCTCCAAAGTGTTAGTGAAGATCTGGCTGGAACGCGACAGGAAGGTGATCCACCTCTTCAGGGGAGCCCACCTGAACTGCCACCGCTCTGTGCTGTCCTGGGGGATCATCAATGCCACCTACGAGTTCCTGCTGAAGCTGCTGTGACCCCGTCCTGCTTGTGGGGTGCCAGCACTCAGTGTCCTCGGTCCCAGGGAACAGTGCCCCTGGTGTGACAGGTATTTATGGGGTGAATGGTGATGCATTTATACCTTGGTGCAATTATGATGATTTTTTTAAAGTATTCCTTTGCTTGCAGGTGAGTTTACCCATAACAGAGCTACTAGACAAATACAAGGTGTAAAAGAGGAAACAAGAGTAGTCTGTATCACTCCCAAAATTCCATGATGCTCTGTGATGGGGTTCACTCCACTGCCCATGTTTAGAACATGAGAATCAAGGAGGGGCTAAAAAAACCCAATTCCATTGCCTGATCATCTTCCAAGTCTCGATTTTGGAACTGTATTTTCAGATGTTTTAGAGTCCTCATTGTGTAAAGCTCAAAGGACACATCCAGAAGGGGATGACTGAAGTGCAGAGCTCCCAACTGCACCTCAGCTGCTGCAGCCACTGCAGGGTGTGGCCTGTGGTGACCGTGTCCTCCAGCCCAGGCTGGATCTCTGTGTGTATGTGTATGTGTTTGTACGTGTGCCTTCCTGCCAAAAGGGAAAAGCAGAAGGAATGGGACAGCAAACTCACTGAAGCTTTAAAGTGTCCTTCCTTGTTAAAAAAGACAGTTTGTTCTGATTTTTGTGATGACTTTTTTTATTTTTTTTTTAATTGCTGCTTTTCCTGTTGCCTCCAGCTACAGGATCAGGGAGGTGTCCCTGTCTGTAGTGCTCAGGGGACACTCCAGCTCCTGCAGATGCCCAAGCACTTCGCTCACAGCTTTTTGCACTGCCACATCTTGCTGCCCTCGTGGATCACAGATCACAAGATGTTGTTACCCAAACCTCAGGGTTCTGCCTGCTTGGTGTGTGCTGATAATGGTTCTGCAAGAGAGTGGCACAGGCAAGGTCACATTCCTGGGTTACCTGCTTCAGTGGAGGTCTGTAGGTATAGCAGAGATGAAAAGCCAAAGATGACCTTGGAAGCAGGGAGGCAGGAAAGGTGGAGTGCTTGGAAACATGTTTCAGGACTTCTGTAGGCAAAGACTGAAAAGGACTGACAGAAATCTGTCTTACAGACATGGGAGTTGAGAGAGAGAAGACTTCAGGCTTTAGATACAGGGACAGAAGAGCAAGCATAACCCTGAGTGAGATGAGTGTCCTAACAAAAAGTGTTTGAATGTCCCTGAGGGCTTACTCTTTAATTAAACTAGACATTCATATATAAACCAGAACAGATGGATGATGGGGAGCAGCAAAGCTTTCAGAAACCGCTTTGAATTTAGTCTTAAGTCTTGGAGGGGCTATTGCTTTTCTGAATTTGAGTTTTCCATTTCCTAAAACTGTCTTCTGAAATCGAACCTAATCAGTGTGTTGTAATCATACAGTCCTGAGCTTCACAGACGGCAGCGGGTGGGCACAAGCACGAGTTCCTGTACCCAGTGGTGATTATCTGCATCTAAATAAAATGTTTACTGGATGTTTGTCACTGGCAGAATCTGATTTTTACCAGTGTACTTTTTTTTTTTTTTTTGTAATCACTCCTTGATGGAATTAAAAAAAAATCTGCATCCTGTTTCTCTGTGGAAGGTGTTATGTGCTCCTGTAAATGTGGGGGAAGCCAGAGTGTTGGTGAGAGTTTGGCACAAGCCCAGAGCTGAAATGAAATAGTGGAGACCTGGGTCTGAGGTTCAGAGTCAATTTTGACTCTCCATCTGTCACTTTCAGAAAAAACTTCAATGTAAAAGCACTGCTGCAACACACAGACTTGAGAATGGCAGCATCTAAGCACTAGGAGTCTTCCTCTTAATTTTAGGGGGCAGGTAAGAGCCAGTGAGCATGGCTCATTTTAACATGAATAAAACACATTTAAATCCAGTGAATTATTAAATGTTTATTATGCAAGCAAGAGAAACTGTCCACAAATAGTAAGTTACTGCACGGCTGTAAGTACAATACTTCCAACGCAGTTCTGATACTTCATATACGGTATTAAAAGGCTACAGTTTTTACTATGAAATCTCAGGTATTTCAAAATACTCTACATGCACAATTTGTTTCTGTATTAAAAAGCTTATACTTAACTGAGGCTATTTAGTGCTTTAGAAAATGCACCTTTGACTAAGATCAGCCAATGAGAAGTTTCTGTTTCCTGCAGGTCAAAAACATGATGGGTCGTTGGCTTCTTCATTTCTCTCCAAGTTTTTGGATTCTTGTAAACTAAATCTTTTAAAAGCTTTCATTTGGCAAGTGTATTTCTTTTTCTTCTAAGAGTTTATATGTCCTAGAGCAACAGACACATATATTAAGATGTCGGAACCTTCTCCACATCAGTGCCACCCAAATAAAAATCACAACACAAGCAAACAAAAAACAAACCCCCACTAAATTAACCAAGACACACCCTCCCTCCCCCTGAAAAAAATGATGTTTACATTCTAATTCTGGCAGTAGGCATCGAGCTGTCCTTACCCCAAGACTCCAAGAGTGCAAACAATCCTGTGTGTATCTGTCAGTACCGCTGTGCTTGTCCTCCATCCCCACGGTGGCGGTGCCGGCTCTGCCCGGACCCTCCCGCCGTCACCCGGGGACAGCCGTGCCGCCCCCGGCCACACCGCCTGCGGCAGGAGAACCGAGAACCAGCCCCAGCACGGCTCTGGCTCCCGCCGGGTCCCCGGGGCATTCTCTCGGAGTCTGAAACCATCATCACCAAGGCGGTGCAGGCTCTGCAGTCAGATAGCGCCAGCCCCGAGAGTCGCCCTGGAATTCATCAAGTGCTGCCACACCAGTTAACAGACACCCCTGGTGTGAGCCACCCCCTCCCCGTCTGTCTTTCATCTCCCTTGGAAATGTTTCCTTACACTTGTTTCACAGTTTTATACACTTCTCAAGGTTGAGCATTCAACTTTTGAAACACAACTAGAAGATAAAGTTGGTTTGGTTTTTTTTTTTGACTACCTAGAAATAACCCAAAGCTCACCAACACCTAACTTCATTGTTTCAGTAATGTTACTGAGAGAGAACTGAAAACACTTGCACCACCACATGACTGTGAGGCATGTCGGCTGTAAGCCACTGAGAAGTGAACTTCACAGGTAAAACGTGGTAAAGCCTTCATGGAAAACTTCCAAGTGTTGTTGAAAAGCAGTAATCAATAGAATGACCAAAATCTAAGATTACCTACTTATTCTAATTAAAACTTATTACAAATGTCATCAGAAGAACTAAGTAACATTTCTACAGCGTACATGTACAGATTCTGTCATTTTATGCATCTGCTGGACACGCTACAAAAGCATCAAGGTGACCGAGCCCCTTCCTCAGGTGAGCTGTGGGTCCCAGAGCCAGGCAGGGCCAACCACAGGTGCTACCCAGGAGTGGTGACATGTCTGTCACTCGGGGGAAACGGTCCTTTATACAGAAAGGTGAGTGTCCAAAGCTCAGCACAATACTGGTGTAAAACACAGCGTATCATGAGGTAGAATTAAAAAGGTAACACTCAGTGCATATTCACAGGCATAGCGTTACAGTCACCAGGGATCCACCAGTCTGAGCAGGTTCTGACAAGAGGAACAAAAACAGCCTTGGAAAAACACAGACAGACCCACCCAAGAACCAGAGCTATGCTCCTTCCCCTCCAAAGCAAACACTATGCAAGCCTGTGAGAACTCCAAGATTCTCTCAAGTGTCCCTGTAGTCCCTTCAATGATGTGTAATAAAACATTAAATAAGGTGAGAAAACAGCAGCCTGGCAGTGGGACAGCAAATGTTTGGGGAAAAGCTGCTGTAGTCCCCAGCAGAACCTGGCATTTTTTAGCCCAAGCAGTTTGGCCCATTACAAAATCCTTGTAGCTGTTTCTTTGCATAAATATCTTGTATCCTGTGCTTGTTTCCTGCACACTTCACAGCCAAGGGAAGTGCCCTGAGCTGCTTGAACAACCCAGCAGACCCACCTGCCCCACGGGCAGGCTCAGGCTCAGAAGGGATGCTTGCCCTCAGGTTACCAAGCATACAAAATTGAAGGCTTCATATTACCAAAGAAATTCTCCAAAAGAGGAAACTTGGGATTTTTTTCTCTCATAATGCAGAGGAGACTTAAGTTCCAATGACTTCTGCACCAACACCAGATACCTGTATTAATACCCACATAAATACAAAGCTACAGGAGAGTCTTCAGGCTTACCTTTCCAGCTCTCTTACATCCATAAATGTTGTCTTTATCCCCAAATATGTTTTGCAAAAGGCTTTGAAAGAGTCAGTTTAGAACAAGTGTGCTGTATTGAGCCAGAGTGAACCTGACCACCAGCAGATGACAGTCCTTCCAGGTAAAGTTCCCTGCAGAACTGAGTCTGTGATCGGTCTGCAGTGAAATAAAAAACCCCTACTAGGAATATGTAAGTGATGAGAATGTTATAAATTGATATAGATGTCCAAGACTGAAATACCTGTACATTTACAAGGTTAGCTCAATTAACTCCAGGACGGAAATCTGGCATTCCTACTTTGGGTGTGGCTACTGAATCACAAGAATACCCTGGGCTGGAAGGGACCCACAGGATCATCAGTCCCATGCCTGTCCCTGCACAGAAACCCCAAAATCCCACCCTGAGCATCCCTGACAGTGCTGCCCAAACCCTCCTGGAGCTCTGGCAGCCTCGGGGCTGTGCCCATTCCCTGGGGAGCCTGGGCAGTGCCCAGCACTCCCTGGAGCAGGGAAGAACCTTTCTCTAAAATCCAGCCTGACCCTCCTTGGGCCAGCTCCAGCTCTTCCCTGGGTCCTGTCCCTGGCGGTGGAAGAGATCAGTACCTGCCCCTCCACTGCCCCACAGGAGCAGTTCAAGAGCACAACGAGATCCCATCTCAATTCCTCTAAGCTGAACAAACTAAACTATCTCAGCTGCTCCTCATACAGCTTCCCCTCTAGACCCTTTCACCAGGGTGAGCACTACAGTGTTTTCACACCTGATGAAAAGCCTGGTTAGATCCAGGGAGATCTCACTGTTGACAGGTTTGCTTTTAATTCCCTCCCAAACTGACAGCACATGTGAAGAAAGGCTCATCTGGCAATAGTGGGGACACATCCAAGTGAATTTCTCCCACAGCAAGAGTGTGTGTGGAAAAAGAGCCAGGGGGGAAACACCCAAACATCAGCCGAAAGCCACCATGTTTCAGATGTGGGATGATGTGGAAAACCCCCTACAACACACCTGGCAGAGGAGGGGCCAGAGCTGCCCTGCTGCAGGAACCCAGAGCCATCCTCTGGGCCAGGGTGTTCCCTAGTGCAAAGTGGCAGGCTCAAGGGGATCCTGCCTGTGCAGGGGTGGGCCTGGGTGACCTCCAGTGGTCCCTGCCAGCCTAAGCCACACCGTGACTCATTCTTCTAGCCAATAACAACCACATTAACATAGAAATGAAAGCAAAATTCTTTTTTTTGTTTGTTTGTGTTTGGTTTTTTTTGGTGAGAGTAACTAACCGTGTTGCTTATGTAGACCAGCAGTTCATTATCTACTAATCACCACAGAGTTGCTTCAGTGACAGAAAGGGGAGCAGAGGAGAGGCAGTCCATCTCTGGGACAGCAGGTACCTGGGCACCCTGCCCCTGTGTGTTGTTCCAAACAGCCCCTGGGAGCTGTGCTGAAGGAAACAATCAAGTATCAGGGTACAAACACAGCAGGACAGCCCGATGGCACAGCAGCAGCAGCAGAGCTCTGCTCTGCTCTGGGGCCGGGACGTGGCGCCGGCTCACGGGGGCAGGACCACGATCCGCATGGTGCCGGCCTGAAAAGTCCTCCCAGCACGTCCCGAGGTCACGGTGCCCTCCAGTGAACTCAGAGATTTTGGAGAGAGCAGGCTCGCACTGGGCTGGAGCAGAACCCAGGAGCGCGCAGGCGCCGCCGCTGCCCCTAGAACTTGGGCTGGTAGAGGGAGACGCGTCCGCTAAGGCACCCCGAGGCGATCTGACAGTGCGTGGGGGAGAACTTGGTGGTGAGCACCACGTCGTTGTGGGAGTAGAGCGAGCGGATCTCGCGCAGGGGGCTGGCCTCCCGCGGCAGGCAGTCCACCAGCTCGCTGCAGTGAGCGTCGAAGCCCAGCAGGCGGATGCCGAAGCCGTGCGGGGACGAGATCATGCGGCCGTCGGGGCTGAAGCAGAGCTCCTTGATGTAGCCCCGGCCCACGTTGGCCTCCTCGATGCAGTGTGTGAGGCGCAGGGAGCAGCGCGGGGACACGGGGCGCACCGGAGCTCCTTCCTGGAATTCATAGACACAAGTCCACTAAAGGGAGAGGCAGAGAAAGCGACACTGAAAGAGAAGTAAAGCACTGCATATACACATTTCCCTCCCCCTGCCCCTCAACAGGTGACAGCAGCCCAGGTGAGCAGGTGATAGTGGCACAGCAGGGTGATGCTCCTGCTGACCTGCTCTTCCACTGCCTCAGCACCTCCCTCCCTGTGAGCCATCCAAGCCCAGCATTACAGCTGCTGTTCTAATTCAGTGGCTGCTACGTAGAATCTTTCCAGTCTAGGTTTCATCTGCAGAGAGCAAAGCCTAATCCTTCAGCCAGGCACCTGCTCTAATTTAATAAAAACTTGAATTACATCTATAAATTCACTCAGAGCAGATCACGGGCCTTTGACTTCAAAAGGAATAGAGTCCTGAAATAACTGGATAACAGATTTTTTTGCAGGAAGGTTATGAAAAGCTCTATAGACAGCTTGTTGTTTGTGAGACACGTTAAGGATCCCTGCCTGTCATCTCATTATATAATCTCAAAATAAATGTAAAAAAAAATCAATGACAAAGTTTATATCCTGTTGATTCCACTTCAGCCCCAAGACAAGCATTCCTATCTCTGTTTCACGCGTCCTTCTGAAATAACACAGCAGCAAAAATACCAATGATTATCACTGAAACAGAGTAAGGTAGACTCTAGGACTAAGAGAAACTATAACTCAGTCAGTCATCAGTACCAACTGACCCAGTGTAACTTTTGGCATGTTACACAATCTGTGTTGTACAGCAGTTTGATTGGTTATAAATTTTAATGCTGTTTCTGTAACAATCTGCCAGGGTTCCCATTCAGTCTTCTACACTTGTGTAAAGGATTATAGTTACAAAGAGTGGCTTCTTTCAACAACAACAACAAATCCCAAACAAATACAGAGACAAAAAAAAAAAAGTCCCACCAAAACCAAATTAATCTCAACTTACATCAGCAATCTAAGTAACAAAATAATTTATTATTGGTCAAGTACTATAGTCCATTGTTGGTCAATTTAGAGGAGCAGAATCTGCAGTGTCCAGCTGAAACTTAGCTGGTCTTATGACTCCCTGCATCAAGGAAAAGGCTTGGAGCAGGTTCTACCAGGAAGATAATTTAAAAAAGCAAACAAATAAAAAAAAAAAAAAACCACCCAAGATCCATCTGCACATATTTTACATAGGAAGACAAGGTAATGTGTTACCTCCTGATCATCTGTGTTGCTGGAGCACCTCAGCAGCGTGGCCCAGCCCTTGGGGTGCAGCTGCAGTGATGTAATGCAGTTCCCACGATCTCTTTCTCCAGGAACCTCTGGTGTTAACACCTCCAGGCTATTTCTAGGTGATCCCCCTGCCAGAGGAATTACCTGTGAGTGTCAGTGAAGTATACACATTGACCTTTGCCTCCCTCACCAGTCCTGCTGCTGAAATGGGGTCACACCTGTGGCAGCTGCACACAGCTGCCAGGACAGGGACACTCAGAGAGTTACAGGAACCCTGAGCCAACACCAATGGGCTCAGTCCCCACTTCAAACAGCTTCCTTTTTTTGGAATTTCAGTGCCAAGACCTGCACTGAACCAGCCCAAACTGACAACTACATTAACCCTCCACACTTATGCTCTTCATCAGCATTGCAGGAAATCTAAAGAGTGAGGTTTTTATACGAATTGCTGATTCTCAAACTTGTATGATGCGCTCTCCAAATTCCTTCCAATGCTTGCTCAGCTTGCAGCTTTTCTCCCTTCTTCCTCTCACCCCCAGGTAAATCACTCCCTGGCATACAGGTAAACCTCCTCTCAGCAGTGCGCTTCACCATCGTGCAATCATGACGAGCTAAAAATTAACATTACATTTCTTTGAAAATGCAAGGGATGCACAAAGTATTCACCCATTTGCCAAGATCATGGTGATTCTCTGGATTCTTCCCTTAAAGATCATTCATACAAATGTTGTTCAAGGAAAACCACATGGAAAAGGGATCACCTATGTAACAACAACATATGGACTTTAAATACAGATGTTATAACTTTCCCCAGTTTTCTCAGATGTAAAAACTGAACAGATTCCGAGGCTTTGGTGTGCAATGAGATTTTATTGGTTTATTAGAAGTCTCAGCAACACCACTCTTTAAAAACCACAGGACAAAAAAAAGCAGTTTTTCACTACTGTACTATGGCCTATTTTGGATACAGTAAATCAAAGTGCAGGATTTTTTTTATTTTTTTTTCTAGTGATCTTTTCCTACCTTCTCTCTGCGAGGGCCGTGACAAGGTTTTCTCAGAGAGTGGCCCCGAGTTGTTCTGGTGACAGGGTGAACCCACAGCTCGAGGGCCAGAGGAGCCTGACGATGTTATGTCTGCAAACAGCACCAGAGAGATGAGCCCACAGGCACCTAGCACACGTGGGCTGCTGCCCAAGAGCATCCCACAGAACACCCCAGCACAGGACCTGCCACAGACTGCCTCACCTGAGCTCGATGTGGTCCTCCTGGCTCTTAAAATCGGGTAGCTGCCAACCTCTAAGGACTTGTTCAGGTCAAGGTCGTGCAAAATTAGAAGGTAACCAGAGGAGGTGGAGATCAGCATTTTGGAACAGTCTGGTGTCAGCCTCATGCGCATCAGAAAACGTGTGTGAAAAAACTTCTTGTGGGGACATCCATCCTCTGTGCACCTGGACAGCAAGACAAGCACAGGAGGGAGCTGTGGTCAGCTCCAGCTCCAGGCTCTGGTTGTGTCCACAAGGGTCCAGCATGTGCCCAGCACTGTTCATTTTGTTCACCCCAAAACATTTTATTGAGTACTGTCTTTATCCTACTTTTTAATGGAATGGGTGAAGTCACATCTTCCTACAGCTACAACCACGAGGACAGAACCTTCTTCAGAAGGAAGAACTATGTTTTGGCACATCAGACAGAGAAGCTCCTTCCCAGCCATTTACTATTACCACAGGGGTGATGCAAGCTCTTGGTGAGGGCTGCAAACCCCTCCCAGTGTTTCAGAACAGCCCCATTCTGGGAGGCAGACTTTGCATCTGGTGCACCTGTCCTGGAGTGCTGCAGAAGGGCCACGGGGCAAGCACAGCCACGCACCTGTTGGTGTCCCAGATGATGACGTTCCCATCAAAGCCCGAGGTGACCAGCAGCCTGGTGTTAGTGTCGTACTCGATGTTCTTGACCCAGCTGGTGTGGCCATGCAGGGTGCACACTTTGGTGTTGAGCTTCCTCAGGTCCCAGAGAGCAATGGTGGTGTCGTCGGAGCACGTGGCGAACAGCCGGTTGTCCAGGAACCTGGGCCAGGAAGGAAACACTGCTCAGGGCAGTCTGCAGGGTGAGCAGGAGTGCAGGCTCACTGCCCTGAGCTGGGAGTGTCAGCTGGCACAGAGATAAAGCAGCAAACAAACAGAACTCCTCCAAACGCACCACAGAGCATGTGCAGCAGGAGCTCTGCTAAAAGCGTGTCTGCTGGAATGTGAACCAGCACAGCCTCTGCTGCAGCAAACGAGCAAACACAGAGGCACAGCAGCAGTTTGGTTTGGTCTGGGGGTTTTTAGGGGGCTTTGTGTGTTAATGAACTGTGTGCAGAGCGCGCAAGAGCCAAACCACCAGGGGAGCACATGGAACAGAACCGCCACAGTAACTCAGTCTGTTCCCCCTCAGCTCGGTGGGGCTGGGAGCAAGCACAGCTAGGAAATAAACTGAATAAATGTCATCTAGAGGTTACTGAAGAAAATGCAAGGCTCTTCAAAAATGCCAAGTGAAGATGAGACCTTGTTTGAGAACACACATCTACACAAGTTATTTGGTTCAGTGAGAAAATGAATGGATGAAATCACTGAGCTTGCACTATGCAGACCAAAGGTGATCACCATGGAATTCAGGCATGCCTTCACTTTCAGAAGGACAAGGCATGCTGGTTTATGTTTGGAATTCGTTTGATGAAGGCACTCAAGAAAAGCCCTACCTGAGGTAAAAGGAACAAGACATCATTAAAAATCCTTTAAGCCTAAAGCTACACCACACAAAAGCAGCAACAACTCCGATAAACGAACAACAACCAACTATCATGGGAAAAATCCCAAACTTTGCTAAAGAGTAAACATTTTTGATGCTTACAAGAAGGAGCTGTGACTGAAATCCTGTTCATTACCCTGAACAAGTCTCCAGGTAATGCTGCAGAAACCCTGTGCAGAACAAAGTTTAGTTCTTTTGTGTCAGACAGACACACATTTTAATCCAGCTGTCCTGACAGACAATCACCTGATATAAAACATCAGCCTTTTGTAAAAAGAAAAACCAGTTTTTGAAAAACATCAACCCATCTGATGAATGTGGCACCCCACATCATATTTGGCTCTTCTGAGAGAAAACACTCAGAACGTTCTACAGTTTTCTTGGGGATTTTTGTTTCTGTTTAGTTCTTGGTTGAGGTTTTTTGTTGCTATGTAGTTGGTTGTTGTTTTGGGGTTTTGGACTAGGTTTTTGGTTCGAGAATCTGAGCAAAAAGCAGTTGCAATATTGTTAGAATATATGTTAAATTCAGACCTCAAAATCTATGCCAGAACCAGAACAGCTTAAAACCCCTGAATTTATAAGGAAGAATACTACGTGATAAAAAGTGATGGATTTAGACTCCTGCTCTTGCTATTTCCAGCTCTATCCCAAGAAAGTGGAAGAGGATTTAAACTGTAAAGCCTATGTGCAGGCTAACTTGTGTCCCTCCTGACCTACCTGATGTTATTTACACAGTCCTCATGAGCTTCAGAGAGAGTCTTGATGTGCTTTGAAGATATGGGGTCAAAGAGCAGGACTTCAGTCTGTTCACAGGCGACGGTCAGCACTGACCTGCAGGGAGCAGAACAGAAAACTCCATGTTTATGTTGGGTTTTGCCCTCCAGCAGGTGCTTGTCATGCCACAGATTGTGCCTGTGTCACCTGGTCCCTCTGCCCACACCTACCAGGGGGTCTGAGACAGAAAAAGTAAGATTAATCAAAGGTTTATCGGCAATATCTATCTTCCCTTTTGCAAACCAGTCAGGGTTTTTTCCACTAAAACCTTCTAAAACAGAGATTTAGCAGCACAGGGGGCACCTTCTGCAGCAGCCGGACTCTAGCAGGATTGGCTCCCCCGGCCCTGTCCTCCCGCAGAGACCCTGCTCCAAGCAGGTGAGGTGGGAGGAGCACAGGGCAGCACCTCCCGCCAGGTACCTGCCCCAGGTATTTCAACCGCAGCCCAGGGGTGCTGCTGATGAAAACACCGATGGCACCTGGTCACCAGAACGGACCTTGAGTCCCGGGAGCCCCGGGCACACCGGGATGAGAACACCTGGATAGGAGCACGGGGATGGGAGAACACCGGGATGGGCGATCCCGAGCACACCTACCCGTCGGGAGAGTACTCAAGGTTGAAGACGGCGCCGTGCGTGCGGGTGCTGAGGGACACGGAGTCCGCGGGCTGGATGGCGCCGTACAGCCCGGTCATGGCGCCGAACGTGTCCCGCGCCGGGTCCACGGCGGCCCCGCGGCCCAGGCAGCGCCCGCGTAGCCACGCGAAGAGCCCGCCGGGGGCGCCAGGCCCCGGGTCGGCGGGGTCGTTGTGGCGGGCGGGCTCCGGGATTGGCCCTGGGTCCAGCCCCGGCTCCAGCCCCGGCTCCGGTCCCTGCTCCGGCCCCGGGCCCTTGCTCATGGCGGCGGCAGCGCCGGCCCGCGTCCGCCCCCTACCGGCCGCCCCCCGTCACTGCGCCTGCGCGACCCCGCCCCTGCCCCGCCCCCGCTGGCGCCGGGGCGCCACCGCGTCTGCGCGACCCCGCCCCAGGCCCCGCCCTTTCTATCACGTGTTATCCGCGGCACGTGACTGCGCTCCCTCAGGCTCGGCTCCGGCGCCGTTCGCTCGCTCGGTCTTACCCCCAAAATGTTCCTTCTGTCCCTTACAGATGAACTGAGTTTTCCTCCAAAATAGTCTTTGTCCCTTCCGTGTTACCTCAGGTCTTACCCCAAAATTTTCTCTACCCGTCTACTGCTGACTACTTCACTGCTGGCACAAACTTGCCAGCTCAGTCTTGGATCTGCCTCGTTCCTGGGTAGCTGCTAGGACATGTGGGGTCCTGGCCCTCGTCACCACAGAGACCTGCCCCAGCCACAGGGAGTCGAGAGATGGCACAGTGGGGCCATACCAGGATCTGGGACCAGGAGGCGCAAAGTGCGTTCAGTGGGCTGGTGGGACGGGCTTGGAGCCCCAGTGTATTCGAGGAGAAACAAGAACTGCAGCAACACCCAGACCAGAGGGTGGTGCTAATGCTCTGGGCTTTATAGGAACAGTTTCTTTCAGACCAGTTCGGGGGAGTAGTGCCTCAGGGAAACAGATGCTCTCCTAGAAAATCCCATGGGTGAGGCACGACCCCTCATGGAACCAGCCCCCATGCTGCAAACACACAGCAGGATTTCCAGCACAGCCCTATCCTGTGGGCTGGGAGGGGTTTCCAGGGAGTCCTGCCTGCCTCAGTGCCCAGCCAGGTTTGTGCTGGACCCGACAGGACATCTTGGTTTGTGCTGGGGTTGAGTTCATTTCTTCCCGCTGGAATGAATGCAGTGCCATGCTCTGCATTCCGGGTGAGGACACTGCTGATCATAGGTGGGTGTCATACGTGGATGTGGTGGCTGCTGCTGGGCAGTGCTGACCCTGCGAAGTCTTTTCAGCATCCTCTGCACTGACAGCAAGCAGGCTGGGGGGGATACAGTCAAGTATTTTGTCGAGTTTTTCATAGGTCTGTGTGTTCAAAGAGACAAGAGCAGTTCTTGGTTGCTGTAGAGTTGTTTATTGCATGAATACATCAGCCTCGAAGGCAAAGAGTTCAAACTATTAAAGTCCATGCTAAAACTTTCTGGCAGAGTCCCGCCCAAGAAGAAGCTGTAGCAGCTCTCACACCTTTCTTCTTCCTTTCTTCTTCTTTTGTTCTTCTTTTTATTTTTTCCCTCACACCAGTTCAGGGGGTTTTATTCATAAATCATCCAATCAGCTAAAAACACAATTCTAAAACATTTTTCTTACACTTATTAGGGCTCAGTTCTAAACTACAAAAGTAGTGTCAGTCTTTACACATAATTTATGCATTTAGTTTTATCTATTCATAGAAATGGTTCTATCTGTTTTATTTAGAAATGCAAGCAGTGTTCTGTTATGTTTTTGTTATGTCTGGAGCTAGGTTACTCAAGTTTAAACTAGGCTTTAGGGCTTTAACTTTCTTAAGGCACTCAAAGTATATTCTTATTTAATTAAAGCTAAAACTTGCACTTCTGCTTCATGTCTGTGTGCCTTAATATATTTTAATTTCTTTAAAGGCTTTAATTCAATCCCTGCATTCTTTTCTCTCTCTGAGGGACTCAGTTTCCATTTTACACACTCCAACTACAGCCAGTTCCAGCTGGGGTGGCTGTTATTTGTATCCCCTCCTTTAGGCTGCCCATTTTCCATACTGAGTATGATGCTAGCAGTGTGGGATGCAGATTTCCAGCCATCAGAGCTGTCTTCAGGGGCTGCTGCTCATGGCCTGGCATCACTCAGTTGACTTCCTGCAATTCCAGCCAGAAGGTTGTGGTCGTTGTGCAATTCTTCCACTTCTTCCAAATCAGAGGTAATTTTTTGGGATTCGTTGGCTATCCAAATTCCATCTGCTTATACTTATGTCTATAGACAGAGTAGAACGGGACAGAAGGGGAAGAATGACGATAAAATAATTAGAATATACAAAACAAGCGCGATGGAGGAGCACCGCCGGGCAGCTGTCCCAGACTGACCATGCCTGTGGCATCTGTTGTGTAAGCTGTCCACTCAACACGACAGAACAGGGAAATTCGCTATTTCCAGCGAGCAGGGAAACCACCTCCAGACGGAACTTCTGGGGCAGCGCGCCAAACACTTTGTGCCGCCGGTAGCCGCGACGCCCATCACGGGCCGGCACCGGGACGGACCCGCCGGGAGAACGGGCAGCCGCAGGAGAATGGGCACCGGGAGCGGCACCGCGTGGGGAGGGACGGAGCCGGCCAGGGCCCGCCCCTTCCGCGCCAGCGGCGTGATGGAGGCCTGGGAGGCGTTGGGGATGGAGACGGCGGCGGGGAGCGAGTCGGAGCCGGAGCCGGAGCCGGAGGCGGAGGCGGTGGTGGCCGAGGCGCTGCGGCTACTGCGGATCGAGCCCTCGGCCGCGGGCGATCCCCGCGCGGGGCGGGCGGGCGGAGCGCCGGGGCCGTGCTCGGTGCGTGCGGCGGGGTTCGGTGATCGGGGCCGGGGCTCGGTGCCGGTGCTCGGTGCGTGCGGCGGGATCCCCGCTGATGGCCGTGCCCGCTTTCCCCCGCAGAGGAACGCGCTGCGGAAGCGGCGGCGCTGGCTGCGCGTTCTCGCCGCCCGGCGCGGGAAGCGGCGGCAGGAGCGGCAGCGCCGCCGGGCGCGGCGGGCAGCGGCGGACCGGGACGGCCCCAGCCCGGCGCTCGGCAGCGGCCCCGGCGGGCCCGGACCGCCCTCCGTCCGCCGCGGGAGGGTCCCGGCCGCGCTGGCCGCGGAGCGGCTGCTGCAGGCGCGGACGGCGGGGCCGCGGCTGTGCGTGGATCTCGGCGTGGGCGGCGGCATGACCGAAAAGGTGCGTGGATCCCTGGGGCGGCTCGGGAGTCCCGGGGATCCCGGGGGAGGCTCGGGGGTCCCGGCCGGGCAGCGCTCCGTGTGTGCCCGTCCCTGCTGCGGGCGGGCCACCGGCAGCTCGGCGGGACCGGCAGCCCCGGCTCGGGGTCACCGTGGCGCTGTGTCCCCAAGGAGAGCGGCCGGCTCGCCTCCCAGATCCGGAGGCTGTACGGGGCGAACCGCCGCGCCGCTCGGCCCTTCTGGCTGTGCCTGACGGAGTTCGCGGCCGGGACGCCGATCTACGAGCAGTGCTTCCGCATGAACGACGGCTTCGCTGGGTACTTGGTGAGGGTCTGGCCGCGGGACCGGGGGACAGCTCAGCGCTTGCTCTGAATCTTAAATTAGACAATGGTTGCTGCTCTCCCTTTCTCAAAGCACCCCGAGAACTGTTGGTCAGGAGGAAATTTAGTGGGGTTTTTAGGTGTGTTGATCAATGCCCAGAACAGAAACATTGTACAATTGAAAAGGAAAACCCCCAGGTCACTGTAGATCTATAGTATCTATCAGACCTTTAGCATTTGGTATGTCCAAAGTGGTCCCGGGATATCTGTGTGTCTGGGAGGGGGCTTTGTTCTGGCAGACGTACTTTAGGCTAACTGCCTGCTTCACTCTGTCTTGTTTTCGAGATGGATACAACTCCAGAGAGTTACCTGGACCTGTTTCCTTTGGAGGCCATTGTTTATCTCACTCCTGACTCTGAGAACGGTAAATATTTCACATATGTTAGACGAGGGAGAACCAACACAAAAGGTTGGCTTTTAGAAATTTCATTTTGAGGCCATTCCATGCTTCAGGCAAGTTGTTCCTGTCATGGGCTGTGTCACATTACATGAGACATGCTGTGTGCTCAGACCTGGTGCTAAATCTGTGCTGGGGGGACCTCCCCCAGGCTGCAGCCCTTGGGGTGAGGAGGCTCTGCCCACTGCTGTCCTTGGGAGTGGAGTCTGTTGGGAGAGCAGAGTCCTGTGGGATTGGCTGCTGTGTGGTGGTGAGCCAGTGTCTGTTTCTAGTCCTTGAAGACATCGATCCCGACAAAGTGTACGTGCTGGGAGGGCTGGTGGATGAGAGCATTCACAAGGTGCGTGGTGCCTGCCCCTTGAGCAGGGACATCCCAGGGCTGTCGCTGCCTCCACCATCCCTTTTTCCTCACACTCTGGCTGCACCCAGCAGCGAGCTGGGAGAGGCTGCAGCAGTGCAGGTGCCACGAGTCCCAGGGCAGGTTTTGGCTCTGTGGCTGCTCGGGCCATGCCTGTGAGGCTGTGTGTCAGCCTGTCCCTGTGTCCCTGTGTCCCTGTAGCAGCTGACCCTGCGGAGGGCGCGGGAGCAGCGCTTGCAGACAGCCCGGCTTCCCATCCGTGAGTACATGGTGAGAGCCCCCAACCCCAGGAACTACCACTCCGAGACACTGGCCATCAACCAGGGTGAGCATGCCTGGGGCTGGGGGTCACACGGGGGCACCCAAAGGCTGGGTGTGATCCCCTGCTCCCCAGGGAGCTGTGCACAAGGCAGGGGACAGTTGGGTTCTGGGGGGTTGCTGTTGGGACAGGCCACAGAGGGATGGGACTTTTGAGACCTGTGCCACCTCAACCAAGCCTGACAATGGCAGGGAGGGGTGCTGGTGTTCTGTAACCCCATGGGCTGGCACACTGGTCACTATTGGTGACTGCAGAGGGGCTCATCACCCAGGCCAGCTCCTCAACGCTTTTACTCCTTACATGAGGATTGTGTTGCCCCTCCATGGACACAAGGCAGAGGAAGTGGCTAGGGGCTCTGTGTGCCCAAAGGGAGGGGTCTCCCTGGCAGTGACAGTGGGAGCACAGCAGGTGTGGCCTACTAGAGGGGGGACACTGACAGGTGCCACACGTCAGCCAAAACAGTGGCAGGGGTGCCTCACCCTAGTTAACATAGCCACTGCTTTGCCCTGAGCTCTCTAAAATCTTCTCCCAAATACCCATCTGCCCTCTAGGTAAGCTGCCTCAAGCACCAGCTCATCAGGTGTTAAGTGGGCAACTTTCTCTGGGTCAGCTGTCATCACCTCCCTGGTGTTTGCTAGGTGTGTGTAGAGCTGTTGGCACCATTGTCACAGCACCTGTGTCATCAACATCTCTGTGCTCCTCGCAGTCTTTGATGTCCTGTCCACCTACTACGAGACGAGGAGCTGGCCAGCAGCTCTGAGGGCTGGAGTTTCCTCTGGGAAAGGCTTCGTGCTACCAGATACAGCAGAACAGGTGGAAATAGCCCAATGTGGCACTGCTGCTCAAGAAAACTCTTTATTTTGTGGTGAGGAGCTGCACAGGCAGGAAGCACCAGCATGACTGTGCACAGGAGACAGCTCTTTCCAGCCGTGTAAGGATCCTGTTGGAGCAACACTTCTACCTCAGGAATGTGGTGCTGGACATCCCCTGTGCCCCTGAGCAGGAAAGAGAAGCCTGGTGGAGCCTGGGATCAAGTGAAAACTGACAGGAATTCAGTTTTTCTTTGCAGCTGTTTTTCACTGCTACACCTATAATTTTTCTGGGAGGGGTAGGACAGCTTTAAGGGGTTTTCTTCATTTTATTGAAACAGAGAACAAGGTGAAGTTAGGATTGCAAAGCTTATGGGCAAGAAAAATCCCCTACCATGGGACAGGACAATGCAGCTGCTGCAGGAGAACGCAGGGTGGGGAAGCAAATCCCACAGACATTATCTCCCAACAACTTAAACCCAGTGAAGACATGGTGAGTTGTTGAAGCCTTTGGCTAGTTGTATGCATCTAATATAAAATAAAACCTTTAGATCCCCATTGTGTCCCTACAGTTACTGAGGAGTGGTACTTCATCACACCTGACATGCACAGGTCCCTGCCCCCTGTGTCACTGCTGGGAGGTACCTGGCCTTGGCTGTGCCCTGCACTGAGCAGTGCCATATGCCATAGCCACAGCAGGAAGTGTGTTTGGTGCAACTGAGTCAATGCATTACCTCAGCCATTGCTGCCAAAGAGCCCTAAAACCTCATGGCCAGTGGCAGCAGGACCTGAAGGTCATCTGAGGTAAGTTTGGTTATGTGTTTTCCTTCCTCTGTCACAGCAAGACTCTTTCACAGCCCTGGGGCTAGTGTCCCAGTGCGTGTGGCACGGTTCTGCAAGAGCAGTGGGGGATGCTGTGGTTTAACCCAAGCCAGGGGTTAACCTGAGGTTAAGCCACAACGGGGGCTCTGAGTGGTCTCAGTGTTGCCCAGTGCCTGTTGGCTGTGCCCTGGAGGCTCTTGGATGTGGAGGTGATTCCCTTCAGTGTCCCAGAGCCAGGGGATAGTGCTGTCCCCACAGTGCCTGGGCAGAGGTGGGGCCATCACTCAAGCCCACCTGTGCCCCTCACCAGCCTAGAGCGGAACCCCTGGGCTGCAGCAACAGCTCTGTGGGGAAAGGCAGCCACCCCCAATATCCCCAGGCTGCACCCCAGCACTGAGGGATCGGCCTCTGCCCCTCCATCCAGTGGTGCTGCATTGTGGGGATGCACAGCCAAACAACCCTCCAGCTCACACCTGGCCAGGGACAGCCCCTGCTGGGATGGGGCAGGGCTGGGGGAGCCTGTGACAGTCCCTGCACAGCTCTGACCCAGCATTACAGTGTCGGGGCTCGCCCTTCCTGCTGCCACACACAGAGCCCTGAGCTGCCCTGGTGGGGGCTGCCAGCTGACCAGGACCTGTCTCGGGGGGCAGAAGCTGACCAGGACCTGTCTGGTGGCAGCAGAGCAGCTGCTGACACAGGAGCTCCAGGGAGCAGCACTGCTGCCACCCTGGCTGGGATGACCCTCTCTGGCTAAGGAAAAGCAGAATATGGAATCACAGTGTTTCCTTGGCCACAAAAGGTGGAGAAAGCCACCTGGGGTCCTCCACATTTGACCAGGGTGGGGTTTGGTGTCCATTTAGTGCAGGGCCTGGCTGGAGAGCAGAGTGAATGAAAGGCAGACTGAGTGAAAGGCAGACTGAAAGGCTCCCACTCCCCCACAGGTGACAAAGGCAGCTGAGACAACACCGTGAGACTGACCCCCTGCACAGCCTGTGTGGGAGGCATGGGACACACACACACTGAAGTGCTGCAAGAGCACCTGGGGCACACTTGAGAAGCCCAGTCACAGGTGTGGGCATATCCTCCCATGGCCATCCTGGGCTAAACATTGCCTGGGGGAGAGCCTGAGCCGGACCGAGGGCACACATCTGGGCTCTGTCCCTCTCAGTGCCCCCATGTGCCCCCACCCTGCCTGTCACAGCAACGGGGATGCCCTGAACTGCTGCAGGAGACAGAAGATGGCAGCTGCCAGGGCCGTGTGCTGGCGAACAAGGAGCTTCGTGCCCAGCTCAGGGCAGACCTGGCCATGGAGCTGCTGGTGCAGAGCCTGCACCAGCTGCTGGTACGTGCCCACCACATCCCCCAGCGCAGCTCCCAGCTCCTGCTGTCTCTGCCTGCACTGCCAGCAGTGTGTCACCTGGAAGCAGGTCACTGCCAGGTGAACCAGGCGGTCAAATGTTGCTCTCAGTGCACACTGCACCTCCGTGAGGGGCTGCTCTGTGCTCAGGAGTGCCTGGCAGCTGGACAGCAGGTCCTGGGAAGCCCAGCCCAGGGCACCCTTGCTCTCGGCACCCTGCTCTGCACACTGGTCATGCAGGTGGGTTGCCTGGTTCCCACAGAGCTTCCCTACAACCTCCTGGAGCTCCACGGTGTAGGCCAGGAAGTGGGAGAAATCCGCAGGGCTCATCCATGCCTGGTCTTTCAGCTGGCCCAGCACTCGGATGTGGGGGTCCTGCCCTGCCACATCCCCAGCAATGGACACTGGGAAACTGCTCCCAGGCGTCCTGGGAAGCCGGGAGCTGCTGGCTGGGGGGGTGGTGAGGGGCCCTGGCAGCTGGGGGGGGCTGGCTTCACGTTCCCCTTGGCTGTGGGGCTGGGGGAAGCAGCTGATGTAGGGCAGCTGGCAGCCACAGCTGTCCAACCCCCGAGGTGCTAAGATAGGGGGTGCAGGGCTCTGCTCACCCTCCTCGGGCTTAAAACACCGCAAGGAGCGTTTGGCAGCCCTGCAGGCTCCTGCTCCTTTCCCCAAGGGAGCTGGGACCGAGGAGATGGAAATCGCTGCAGAGGGAGCCAGGCTAGAGTCCTTCCCCAGCCCTGGAGCCTGTGCAAGCTGGGGATCCTGCTGCACCACACTTCCTGCATCTCTTGTGGGCTCTGCACCCAGCTCTGTGCTGCTAACCAGCTCCTGGCCAAAGCCTGCTCCTACCGGGCATGTTGGCATCTTCCTTCCAACAGCACTGGCCCCCATGCACCTGCTGGTGGTCAGACAGGCCAAAGGCTCACGTGGGTCATCCACGCTGTCCTGCTGCAGGCTGTGTGGCACAGGGTCTGTCCTGACCCCGAACGAGAGCCAGGAGAGGCGGGTGAGAACCCCCGGGGCACTGCCACAATCCGCCAGGAGCTGGGCTGCCTCTGGGAAGGCCCTGTGCCCTTGGTGCACTTTCCTCAGGGTCTCCCCCTGCAGCACCTGGGGGGTCCTGGCCCAGGACATGGCTCCCTGGCTGGTGCTGTGGGCACAGCTCTGACCCTCAGGATGGCCCTCGCCCCTGACACAGCTCTGACCAGCGGCTTTGCTCCTCTGACAGGGAGCCAGGGAAGGCTCCACACTCGCAGGGAGCAGCCCCTCCTGGGCCAGCTCCTGGGCAGGGGCCGTGCTGGGACCAGGAGCTGGTGGCAGGAGCGCAGCAGAGGGGCATGCAGTGGCCACAGCAGAGGGCAGAACAGTGGCCTTGTGCTGGGTGGCCACCAGCTCAGCCCCCTCCTCCTGTGCCCCCTGGGTCTGGCAGCCCCTGGTGGGTGCACAGCTCTCCTCACTCAGACATCCTGGATCTGCCTCCACTGGGGAGCTTTCCTGGGCAGCCCCACTCTGCCCTCTGGATAGGGGCTCCAGGGACAGCACAGGGGTGTGTTGTGGCTGCAGGCTCCTGTCCTCCTCCCCACAGTGGTCACCAGGGTGGTGAATGTACAAAATGGAGGAAACCAGCTGTTCCATCCCTGGCTTTGTCTCCGTGGTGTCAGGCTTCACGTCCATCAGATCAGAGCAGGGGTCTGTACCAGCAGTGTCCCTCTGGGCCGGGGTGGCCAAAGGAAGCCTCATCTCCTTGTCCTTCCCTGTGTCCTCTGCAGAGGGCTGAGTGGGCAGCCAGGAGCAGCAGCGCTGTGGAGAGCCTGGAAGAGCCGCAGGGAAACTGACCTGTGAGGTGTAGTCAGTTTCCAGGAAAGACCTTCTCTTCCTCAGGCTCTTGGTGCAGGTCAGATCCTTCTCCTGCCCGTGCTTCTCCCTCATCGATGGGTTCTCCCCCAAGCTGTAGCACCTCAGCCTCTTGGGGATGCAGGAAGCAGTGTCTGTACCCTCCGAGGATGCCATATCAGAGCCTGCTGGCAAGAAAAACACAGAAATCGGGAAATAATCCCAGGCAGCTGAATACTCACATATACACAGTGAGCCAGAAAGTTCCTGGCACAGGATTTCACAGGAATCACAGACACAAATATCCAGCAGCAATGCCTGGCTCCTGAGGGCAAAAGGAAACAGTCTCTCATGATCAAGTACCTCCTTGGAGTTGGATGTCAAGAAATGGGCAGAGTCTGGGCAAGTGGCTACAAGGACCGAGGCCCAGGTCAAGTGATGAGGACTCTGGAGTCACTCCACCTGAAGGAAGGTATGGCTGTAATTCCTCAATTTAATCTTGGTACAGCAGCAGTACTACGAGAGCACTGCCCACAGCTGTAGGCTCATCATGAGATAGAAACATGGTCAGAGGTTCCCAACTGCAAATCTAGAGGGTAACATTTTCCAGAGATGACAGTTTTGTGCCTGAACACAGAACGGTGACTGTGCATTACTATAAAAGCCAAAACTGCTCTAATGGCAAGAAGGAAATTCTTAAAAGGTTCACTTAATACTGAAAGAGCTGATTAGCTCAGGAACAAAATTCCTCTTGTTTCTGAGAAAATACAATGTCCAGGGAGCTTCCCAGCCTTGGGAATCCTCGACCCAGCTCTGTAACAAGCATCTGAACCTGACCTTTGCTCTTGGGGGTTCATGTATCAATGCTTTACAGTTTTGGGGTCCTCTTAGCTGAGAGGAAGAGAGCAGAGATTCCAGGATGCCATTCCTCTGAAAACTGACTTTCCCTAACACCCAGTGTTTGCGCATGATAACAAATGCTCCTGCAATGTCACTTGGAGTGGCCTGTGGAGAATGGATGCTCAAAGGTATGGAGGGGCTGGACAGCTGGCCTGTAAGCCAAACTTAAGAGACAGCAATTGATGAATTCTGAGTGTGTTAATAGCAAGGTAGAAGACAAGGCTGTTAGCGTGGAAACCAATTTTAAAAGATCCATGAAGGATTTCTGTAGTTAGACTAGGTGCATAAGTAAATGTGGATACGTGCCTTGTTAACTTTTTGCAACACTTTTGCCAAATATATTGATGCTAATTGCTTTGTACCAATGAATATAATAAGTAATTGTGATGTAGTCAATGACTTAAGATCACGCTTTGTTAAGAGCAGATAAACTGGAGAACACACAAAATAACGAGGGAGGGGGATGCCAGTGTTACTCTGCTCAAGTGTGTGGGTGTGACGTCGGACTCGATGGTGACACAAAGGGTCACTGAAGTCCTGAAGACCCACAAAGGGTCTCAGAAGTCCTGCAGAGGCTGCTAAGAGCTAGAAGGTGAGCCTCCCGGGGGGACCTGCAGGGAGCAGAGGCGGCTCCCGGCAGGAAGCACTTAGAGCACGCAGGTGTGCCTTTACCTGCCAGCGTGTCCGGAGGGCTGAGCCTGTCCGCAGCATCGTAGAACTCCTCCTCGGAGCTGGAGTCACCGAAGCCCGGCGGTGGCCGCAGGACGAGGTCGCTGTGCCCGGTGCCGGTGCCGAGCCCCGGGCCCGCGGGGCTGCCCCCGGTCCCCGGCGGCACCTGCAGGAAGCAAAAATAATCCCCGGCTCCTGCCCCGCCGGGACTGCCCGCCGCACACACCGGCACGAAGCTCCTGTCCGAGCTGCTCATCTCCTGAACGGTCGGCGTGTAGAAGTGGAACAGCCCCGGCCTGGAGGAAGAGCACGCTTCCAGCTCATCTTCCTCCAGCGCATCCACGGAGTCGCTGGAGCCGCTTGTCTTGAAGCCCCGGCTCTCGGTGTTGGCCGAGTCGGACGCCTCAGACGCGCTGTCGGTGGCGATGTCACCGCCGTGCCGAGGGTCACCCCTTCCAGCCCGGGGCTCTGCCCCGCTCGCCCCGGGGCTGCCGGGCTCGCCCTGCCCCTCCGCACCGCCGCACGCCGCACGGCTGCCCCTGCGACGCTCCGAGGAGGAATCACAGGAATCCTCAGAGTCGCTGCAGGCTCGGGATTCATACCCTGGGATTTAAACGAACGCGTCAGCCCATCCTGCGGGTGGGGAGGGGGTCAGGCAGAGCCTCCCCCCCGGGCCCCGGGGGGCTCAGCCCTCGCCGGCTCACTAGCCAGCAAGACAAGGTGCAGCCAGCACCCTGGAGCTGCCAGCTGACCCCTGGCCCCGACCTCGGTCTGTGACAAGCCTGCAGCTACCACAGAATCACGGCACCACGGAAAAGCCTTCTACGATCATCAAATCCAGCCTCAATCATAGGCAGGTGCCACCACACAGCCCCGGGCTATTGCTCCCACGAGATGCTGTACCCAGGAGCAGGGTCATCCACCCACTTCCTCCCCATCCCTTGTCGAAAAAGGCTGTTTTTTAAAACCTTCTTCAGCTGAGACACGGTGCAGTTGCTGTTTTTTCTCTCCCCAGGTAAATATGGAGACGTTTGCATCCACAAAGAGTCTGTAGTACCCAACGATGAGGCAGACAAGATCCTTTGCACTGTTTGATTCCAGCAGCAGAGTAAGCACCTTTTTTGGTTTATTTTTTGGAGGTGTGGGGGAGAAAAGGGTAGAAAAATTTAGAATAAACAAATATTGTTTGTACCACAGTCTGCAGGAACAGGCTGCACAAGGACAAGGCATCATCCCCTCTGCCTCACACTTCCCCCAGAGTGATTTGCAGGAGGCACAGACAAAGAAGAGTAATTTGTTTTTCTTGCCTTTTGTGCCTTCGGTGTGTCTCACTGATGGAGGAAGAATCACTTTTCCTCAGCAGGAAGAATCACTTCTCACTAGTAATTTTTTGGTTCTTCCTACAAGCTTTCCCCCCCTGCCCCCAAGCGTGTTCTGAGCCTTTTATCCTGGTGACACACTCAGCCTTTGAGAAGAGCTGATGGTGCAGGTGACTCCCCTGTGCCTCTGCCCCCACACAGCTGCTCACCTTCAGGTCCTGCAGGTAGATCTTGACGGTGCTGACTCGCTCTGACTCCTCGCTGAGCTCCACCCTGCTGATGCTGGGGAACTCAGCCAGGCTGGTGATGATGTTGAGCTTGCTGTTGATGATCTGGCTCACGCCGTGCTTGGCACCCACCAGCAGTGCCACGTATGACTCCCTGTCCTGAAGCTGCAGGGGCAGAGTTAAACCTGCTGTAAAGCCTGGGCAGGGACCCCCTCAGCCGCCCGACCTCGTGTGGGATCTCTGCACTGACTGCTGCTGGGCTGCCACAGGAGCCTGCTCCCAGCTCTTTGCTCTGCACAGGGACCAGCAGCTTCCCACGGCCACAGGGATGCACCTGTGGCCACCTGGCAGACCCAAAGATGTGGTTGGCAGCAGCTGGCCTGCTGTCAGCAGTGTCATCTGGCAGCCCAGGGTGTCCCCACATGTACACAGTGAGACCTGCTGCAGCTGTGGGGTAGAAACTTCACAAAGACATTTCTGTGGTTGGAAGAAATGTCAGTGCTTTCTGTTAGGGTGAGACACAATGAAAAATGGATTAACACACACATAATCTGGCAGAAATTGTTCAGTTTGCATGTAGGTGTAAATTTATCATTACTGTGACCCATGGGTGAGGTCTTTGCTGTGGCACAGACCCACCAACATTGCTCAGTTCCCTGTGTCACACAGCTAGTGTTTTGCAGCTCAGCACAGACCCAGGTGGGGACAAGCAGAAAAGTAAACTGTACAAGAAACCCCTTGCAAAAAGAGAAGAGTTCTTTTCATAGTGAGGTTCGAGTGTTTTCAGTATTTTTTTCAAGACTTTGAAGACTCCCCAGATTTCTCAAGTACTTTATAATGCACATATTATAGACAGGGTTTACCTAAAGAGTAAGAGCCATGGCTCCCAATTAGAAAAACCATGCATAACTATCCTGTAGGCTGTCCTGTGTTGTGGACACTTCAATGAAACTATGCTGAATTTCTCCAGCAGAGCCCCTTACCAACATCTACCACGATATCCCACGACAGAGAGAAGCAGTGTGGCCAGTACGACTGCATGCCAAAAACAATTACATAAATAAACAGCTCGTACCATCATGGTGGCATTGAAGATCTTCCCACTGTACATCTTCAGCTCTCCCAGGATCTGCAGGTAGCTCAGGCGCACCTGGGCTGCTGTGAGTGTGTGCTACATTGGGCAAGAGAGGAAACACAGTTCAGGAACAGGTACTGACTGCAGGGCATGGACATTCTGTCCTACAGGACTGGCTGCCTGACCAACACGTCAAGCTCAGTCTGGGCAAGTAGCAGGGGTGTCCACTGGCCATCCCACCTGGCCCACTGAGCACCTGGCACCCCACAGTAAAGTGCAGAGGCACACATAGTGCAGGGAGATCAGGGAGCATGGGCAGCAGAGGAAAGGTGACAACAGGGAGGACACTGCCACCACCCTGGGAGCACTGTGACTACCTTCTGCCGAGGGTCCAGCAGCACCTGGTTCCTCTTCAGGTGGTAACTGATGGCTTTCTTGATGTCCTTCCCTCGCATGTTTCGAAGCAAGGTGGGGGAGATGAAGTTCTCAATTCCCCAGTCCCTCCTGGCAGAAAGAGGGAAGGGAGCACAGGGGGTGCCAGCCATGCTGACTCCCAGCAGCACAGGACAGATGCACCAGGCAGCCTTGGGGGGCTGTGACACACACAGTGGGCTCACTGGCTCCAATTCAGTGCTACCTTCACCTGCCAGGGTCAGGAGCAGGGCTGGGTAATGTGCACTTTGGTGTAGAATGACCATTTTCACACAATTTCACAGGACAGAACTCACAACCTTCATTAGCAGGACAGTTCCAATCTCCCTTCATCATCCAAAGGATGGAGATTCTGTCCTTGCTTGGGTGACAAGATTGTGACATTTCAGCTTGTTCAGTTTCCTGGACCCAGAACGTGGGCCATGTGTGCTGCCAGAGAGATTGCTCAGCCCAAGCATTCAACACCTGTGAGGTGAGAGCAGGGCAGCTGCCCCTCGCACCCACTCCCTGCACACAGCTGGGCACATCTGGCTGCACACAAGGCATCCAGTGCCTGGTAATTAATCCAGTCACCACACCAGTGCCTAGGAATTAACAACTAGCTCGTCACCACTCCTAGAGCAGGGGTTTCTCCACGGCAGGTGCAGTCCAAGAGCACCGACAAGCAGCATGGCACACCTGCTCCTTCTGAAAGCATTTTCTGGTCATTTCCCCATAGATTTCAACACTTCACAGGATCTATCACTGGCCAAAGTAGGTGCTTCTGGCATTTCCCCATCTGGTGGATGGAGAGATGTACTGGCTGTGTAAAGGTGATGACTGCACCCTCTCTCCAGATACTGCAGCCAATACTGGCAGGAGCAGCTTGGGTAACCATCACTGTGTGAGAGCTCTTCAGTTTCAGGTCCCTGGCCCTGTGACAGACAAGACCCACAAGGCCACCCTGCCCTAAACGAGCAGCACAACCAAGATGCTGCAATCCCCTTTGGGCTCCCGTGCAGAGCTAAACACAGGGCAAGCAGCCAGCTGATGCCACTTTCAGCTGTCTCCTACTTTCACTGGGCTTAATCACACCAGACGACAGAAACCTGGGCACTTACTCAATGTATTTCAGGGACACTTTCTGTGGCTGAGCACAGGCGTAGATCCTCTCCTGTATGTGCAGAGCAGCCAGGCGTAACGCCACACTGCACTTCATCTCCACAGCAAACCTCTCCTGGAGCACATCACTGCAGCTCTGGGGCAAACACAGCACAGCCAGGTCAGCAGGAACACACAATGAGACTGCCAACATCACGCCACGCATCCAGGTAAGGGTATCACCAGCCAAGCATACCAGCTGATCTAAGAATTTAAGGCAATTAAAATTGAAATGCTCTGATTTTAAGTGCTCTGCATTTCACATCCATGCAGCTGAGCCAGACTGAGGCATGCTCTAGTTTAAAGCAAAAATGAGAATGGGGTGAGAAGGGATTTCTAAGCATGGAATGCCCCCGTGTCACCTGCAGGTACAGATATTCAAAGGCCACTGGGTCTTCCTGCAGGAGGTCCAAGGGATCCTTGGGCACAAAGCACACTCTGAAGAGGCAGCGGTAGTCATGAGAGTCTCTTTTCTGGACCACCTGCAACACAGACAGGGCATCACACCACAAACCCTCTCTCCACAAGTGCACAACGAGCCTTTGCTCTGCAAACCCACAGGAATCATTTAACACCACTGGCAAGGGGATGGTGCAGATCGTCCTTAACAAATACAAGGAGACTTTGCTAGTGTTTGTAATTTTATTTCTGATTCTTCATCTGTTTTTTCCTTCTCCCTGCAGTAGCCCAGAAGCCCTCTGACAGCAGCACTTCATTTAAATATCCACTGAATCATCACTGTAATGTCAAGAGGATGTCAAGACTCTGAGTTACACATCAGCACATTTTATTCTGGGCAAATCCTGCCCAGTGGAAATCCTCTGACCCGTGTGCTCAGTGATCTGACAGCATCAACCACTGGGGGACTTGAACTCAATGATCTTCATGTGTGCCTTCCCATTCAGGATATTCTGTGTGATTCCATGAACCCCTCTGCAGTGGACTGCCAACCAACAGACCCATCAGCACAGAGCTGAGACACCTGAGCAGGCACTTCCTGACAAACCAGCACTACTGTCAGAGCAACAGGATCACACCAGCTCACCTCTTGTTTACAGGACACAAAGTACTGACTCACAGTTTAGTCCAGGTGGCCCCTGCCTGGGTGAATGCTCTGACTGCTCAGGGAGTGGTAAGCAGTGACCTCATGCACAGTGCCCTTAGAGCTGTTCTCAGGCTCAAGCAGGTGGCCCAATGTGACAGGTGGCACAAAGGATGCCACCCACGACTGCTCTCCGTGGTCCAGGCAACACCAGCCCACGGGTACTGCTCTGTGTGTGTGGGCACTCAGGATGCTCCCAAAGTGCCCCTTCCCCAGGGATATGGGTGAACACATGGCAGAAGCAGGCGGCATCACTGGGGCCGAGCTGAGCTCAGCCCTCTGGTGACACCTGCAGTTCTGGGTTCCCTCTGCCCCTCACTCTGCTCCTGGAGGCAATGGGACACACAGGGGGTTCTGCTCACCTGTGCAATGAGCTCCTCCTCATGCAGTAGGTGGATCTTGGCCAGGTTGTACTGCTCCTCCAGCACCAGCGCAAAGTGGGCGATGCTGTGGATGGACAGCTTCTCCTGCAGGGTCAGCACGATGTCCTGGCAGGGCACAGGGGTCACACAGAGCTCAGACGTGCCACCAGTACTGCCCACACACCACAGGGGCGACTGCAGCCTGCAGAGCTGTGGAGCCATGGGCAGACAGAGCACAGCACATCCGAGCAGGCCAGGAGGACGAGGTGGGGAAGCTGCAGCTTTGCAAACTCCAAGGACTCACAGGTATCAAATCCATTTCAGAGTTTTAAAGTTTTCAGCTGGTGGTGTTGGGCACGTTCTGTCACCCTTGACCCAAGTGTTTGCTGTGTTTGTTATTCTGGCTTTCTAGAACTCTGTAACCCTTTAGGATCCCTGGGAGTGTCCAAGGCCAGGCTGGACAGGACTGAAGAAAATGAGAGGCATTCCTGCCCATGGTAAGAGGTTGGACCTGGATGGTCTGTAAGGTCCGTTCCAACCCAATCAGTCTGTGATTCTGTGATTTGTGAAGAAACTAAAAGGAACTGCTGAAAAACACTTCTTTCCAGTAAACAAGAATTTGAGACCAGAATTGTAAAAATCTTACCAAATCTGACTGAAGCTGGTGTTTCACTTTGTAATAGAGAACTCTGTCAATATTCCAATTATGGAAATAAAAAAGTTTACTTTTGGCAAAAAGAAAATATCACATCAGGCTTGACTGAGGGAAAACTGAAACAGAAGCCCTTGGAGTCACTCAAGCCTCTTGAGGCAAGCATAAAGGTTTGGTTCACCTCAATTTTAAGCCAGGATGTCTCAAGACACAGAGATGTTTCTGGAAACACCTAACTTGGGAAGCTTTTACTCATTTAGGTGTTTCTGGAGGGCACTCATGAGGCCTGATCCCAAAAACTGGGAAAACTTGTTCCATGCCACAGCTAAGAAATTCAAGTCAAAGAGCTTATCCATCCTTTAGAAATTAAACCCTTGGGGACAGGCATTCAAATATCTCTTTACAAGTCACCTTACCTTTCCTTTCCTTTCCTTTCCACTTCCTTGCTTTATTTTTTTTCTTTTCCTTGACACTGCAAGTCAAAAGGCTTGCAGACAGTTGCCTGAGAGACCACAATGGTTTTGTGAGGCTTGAATGAGCTAGACAAACTCCTCCTTTTCTGAGTAAAATTTTCCCTGCATGATACTTGAAGTCTCTTTGTGTTTCCCCCTAATGTACCTTCAGCCTGATAGCCCCAGAATGTCTGTCCATTGTGAATCTCTCCCACAGCACCTGCACTAGTGCAGGCCCCCTGTCCTTTAAGTAGTTTATGACCTCCAACACTGGCCATGGCCAAATCTTACCAAGTCCAACACAAATTGAGCAGCTGCAATGACCAGGCCAGAAAAACTGGAGGTGTGCAAGGCTCTGTCCAAGCACAGCAGTTAAGGGAAGGGCTGGACCAAAAGCTCTGAAGAGCAGCATCGTGTTTTCAGGGGAGTGATGGCAACTTGCCTGCGATGCCGCCAGTAGAAGTGACCTGAAGGAGGGTCACTCTTTGCTCAGGAAGATTATTCCCTGGGATGTTGCTCTTTCACCTGAGGGGGTGAATCAGTGCTCATGTCTCCAGAGGGGAACATCCTTGCCAGTGCAGAAATGAGGCTGGAACTCAGGAAACCCAGCGTGCCCAGCACCAGCCAGCAATGCCAGCAGCTGGTGAATGCAACCAGGAGGCTGCAAGTGCCCTGCCCACACCTTTGCTGATGGGTTGGACTGGGGTGGTGAGAACATCCTTACCTTCACAGTGGTGGTCCTCTCAAACCTGAATGCCTTTGTCTGTCCGTTCTCCAGGTACACCTTGAGAACATTGGGCATGAACAGGAGGGAACTCCCCTGCAGAACAAAAGCTGCAGCTGGACCCTCAGGCATCCAGCCTGCAGGCACCAGCTGCTCTGCCTGGCACTGCAAGTCCTGGCACACAGGAAAATCCTTCTCTACCTTGCCAACCCTCTTCCATCGCACCAAGCTTTACTCCTGATTATGCTTCTGGCAGGGAATGACAGAAGGAGAGCACAGCAAATGCCTTTACCATAACACTCCGGGCAGTGCAGCGGCTGCACGTGGTCAGGGAGCACTGTTCCTTTCCCAGTGGCACAGCAGAATCCAGCAGGCACTGACAGCAGAAAGCCATCCTCCTTGCTCATCACCAGAACCCAGTAGTGCCTCCAGAAAAGGTACTCTCCCCATCATAAGGCAGCAGTGTGGGCACTGACACCATCCTCACCATAGGGTGCCTGTCCAACACCCAGTGCTGCTTTCACTGAGCCTTACCCTGAAATTTGTAAGGCTGGCTCTTCCTAAGCAGGTGATGATGCCACCAGATTGTGCTGAGATAGTTCCCAAACACGTGGGACAAGACAAGGGCAGCCTCAGCAGGAAGATCTCTGCTGGATACTTCCAGAAGGATCTGGGGTCTGGGCCTCTGTCCTGCTGGGGCAGCCTGATCACCTTTGAGCCCTCCACCTCACCTCTTTTGTAGAGAATGCCTGCACCTGTTGTCCCATTTTCACCACTGTTCCTCTGGTTTACTCCTCCACTCGTGGAGCTCCTGCTCAGCTTGTCTTTTCGTGTTCTTGGGCCAGCACTCTACTCTCACCACTTAGAGGGCTCATGTACTTGTCAAGAGAGTCCCAGGGTTAACAATGGTGTTCCTAAGATGATCTCTCCTGTGTTTCATTTATTGTACCTCGCGTTAAAAACCTCACAGCCTTGGTCCCTCTAGACAGAGAGACCACACACCCTGTAAGTGCTGCCAGAGCAAACATAAACCACTTCTGAATCCCCTCCTTGCTCCTCTCATACCCCTTCCGTGGGGTCCAAGCTGCCTACAGTCACCACTCAGAAGAGAACACTGCTGCTATTTTTTTCTAGCCCACCTCCTGGGCTCTCTAACTAGCCCAAACACATCTTTGTCAGGTGCTGGGTCCTCTCCCAGCTCCAGGACAGTGATGCTGTTTCACACCAGCTGCACATCTCCCCTGCTAGCTCCCACAGCCACACTCATCTTGTGAGGGGGGCCTTGCCCAGCCAGCACACAGCAGAACTTAACATCTGCACAAATTACCACTGCTCTCCTGCTCAGACCCAATAACCCAGCCAGAACACCCAGAGAGGTTTCTCTCTTTCTGCGAAGGCTGTCAGAAGCTACTATGAATTAACCCTGGGAGCTTCAGCAGCCATTCCCTTCCTATCCTGTCTGGGCAGGGCTGATTCAGCCCAGCCTGCTGTTAATAACTCACTGCCTGGCACTGGCCCCGACGTCCCCAGGGACCTGTCCCTTGCATATTGTTCAGGGTTATAGAAATACATCATCAGTCTGCAGAAAGCGGAGGCAGGCCAGCAGCGAGGCTCATTAACAATTCATGCTCCCGACCTGCAGTGTCGGGTTTCAGCTGCAGAACGCAGCCGCTGGGATCCTTCCCGTCGCCACAAGGATCACTTAGCCGTGCTCCATTAGGGATGACAAGAGCAGTATATTTACTGAAACTGGAGGCTGCACGGTTTTCAGGGCCATAATACCCATTTTGACTGCCTTAGTACGTCAGCCGTGGAAAGGAGAGCGGCCCTAAAGCACTCAGGGCTGCTGTGGTGCATAGTGCTTTTCCAGAAAGAAATCATAAATATGCAACAAATTTATTTACTCTTCCTTTGTGCTAATACTTCACTGCTCAAAACAGGTTACATGTCCAGATGGTGAAAAGGGAACCTAACACCAGTGGGACCCCAGCACCTGAATTAATTTCTCCTACCTCTGTGCTGTCAATAAATGAATAACAATCTAAACACTGGTTGTGTCCCTCTGCACTTGCAGAGATGTGATTAGCTCAGCACAATGCTGAAAGAGGCTTAGGGAGGCACAGAGTGCAGCCTTCCCTCCACAGCTGCCTTCTTTAGGCTCTCAGGAGAGGTTCTTTTCCAGACCCCTTGAGACCAGCCCTGGGATCAGTCAGTGACTGGCAAAGACCTCATGGGCTGTGACACAGTGCCCAGCTCCTGGAGCCTCCAGGCAGACACTTGAGTCAGCCCCCAGCTGTAAGAAAAGCTGAGTCTGTTGGTGATTTCAGGCCTGCCTGTGTCCCATGACCAGTCCTGCCCAAATCCCTGCCTGGGGCCACTTCCTGGGCACATCCTCCCCTTCCCCATCCCCTGTCTGGTGACCTGGGTGTCACATCTGCCAGCAGCAGGAGCCATCTGCTGCCTGGGTGCTGTCCCAGGGAGGGCCTCCGGCCCAGGTAGGATCCCAGTCAGCCGTGTCACCAACACCTGGGGCATGTGAACACAGCCCTGGGAAGGCAGGGACAAGCCCTGCAGGGGTGCTGGCACACCTGGCAACAGCTAGCCAGGAAGGGAAGGTTCCCAGGGCCCAGAGGGACACTGGCAAAAGTCTGGAGGCACAGCTGACCCTCCCCTGCCCAGCAGGGAGGAGAAGAGGGATCTCCAGGAGCATTCACACCACAACTGCCTAATGGGCAGGTGACACCCATGGCATCTCTGGCTGCACCTCTGCCCATGTGCAGGGGAAAGAAAGGAAACACCTGCACTGGGAGGGCTCTGAGCAGCATCAGGAGAGTTCCACCAGAAACAGGGAAGAAGACACAGACAAGAAGGGAAAAGGAAAAGAGCCTTGTGGGTGGTTTGTCATTGCTGCAAAGCAGAAAGGCTTGGTCAGACCTGGACAACTGAACAGCACTACTGAGCAGGGGGCCAGAGAGGGGAATTTTGACCACAAAGTTTTTTCATTCTGAAAGACAGAAAGAAAGATCAACAGAGCTAATGACTCCCAGTTGGCCCCAGTTCATCCCAGTGAGCTGAGAAAGTTACACAGAAAGAGATGGAGATTTTCACAAGCTGCTCAACCTTTGGGTAGGATACAGGTGTTCTCACTTCTGCTACAGGGACACCAGCACAGGCAGACCTGTGTGCACCCAACTCAGCTGCCAGCAACACCAGGAACCCAGTGATGGGTTTGCAGCACCCTCCAGCAAGCCTGTGACCCAGCTCACCTGACAGAGGTCAGGTACAGAGGCAGCTGTGGATGCTCTGTGGAAAGCCTCTACAGGGATGTGAGGGTCCAAGCCCCCCTGTCAAGCTTGAGAACACTGTCTCACCTAACAGCAAAGCAAAGTGATCAGTAACAAACCCTCTGAACGAGCTGTAACCTGTCCCCAGGAAGGGACAGCCCAGTTACTCCAGCAGCACATGAACCTGGCACACACACCAGCGTCCACCTCTCCACCCTGGATTTGTCAAGGCCACACTTCAGTGTGGGCTCACCACAGATGGATTAGTACTTCCAGAGATGACAGCTGCCTCCTGCAGTGGTGAAGGAACGGCTTAAAGTCTGACGGGGGCAGTGCATGTGGGTGTTTTCCATTAGTCCAAGTAAGCACATCAAAGACAAAGCCCAGCAGAGATGCCAGCGCTTCCCCGATCACCTCGGGCAGTACTGGGGAGCACTGGCCGGACCCTGCCCAAGGCAGAGCGGCACAGGGAGCCTCGAGCACAACGCCCAGTCCGACCCACCCCCGGAGAGCCCCGCATTCCCCCCGTGCCTCCCGGCCGCGCTCCCCGGACCTGCGAGTGTCCGTTCAGCAGCACCTCCTCCGCAAACCGCACTTTGACGGGGTTCGTTTTCAGCCTCGCCCTCTTCTCTGCCGTGAGGAACGATGATTTGGGGCCACCCTGAAACGACAGCGGGGTTCGGTCGCGGCAGCAGCCGCGGGAGGAAAGAGCAGAGCCCCGGGGAGGGCAGGGGCACAGCTCACCGCCCCTGCTGGGGCTGCTCCCGCTGCGCTGCCCCGCGCCCGCATGGAGAGGAGTTTTGGGGAGCCTCTCTGCCCCCAGCCTTGCCACAAGCCCTTCGGACCTGCCTGAGCAGCTGCTGAACCCAACCCTGGCTGCCCAGCGAGCGGACACGGGTGTGGCGTGTGCCACACTGTCCCCGTGTCACACCACAGGAACGCTCAGGTGTCCGCCCATGTCATGCAGCGCAGCTGGGACCCCGCAGAACAGCTGGGCATCTGCCAACAGCTGGTTTCAGTGGGGCTGTACCTAACCCAGCACACGCGGAGAGGTGGGCAGTGATGGACAGACCCCTGCCCGTCTGCGTGGGCAGCACTTCCCCGCCCTGCTGGGCTTCCCAGAGCGCTGCCAACCACCCCGAAAGCAGCCCGAGGTCACAGCTTGAGCAGGTCACCGCACTGCACCGTTGTCACAGCCTCGCTCCCACCACGGCAAGCGCATAAGACACCAGGTACGGGCAGGAATTCTGCACAAATGCCACCAAGTCCCTGTGTACGAACACCCTGTAGAGTTTGATGGTCCCCAAGAACAGCAGCAGAACCCCTCAGCGCCCTCCCAGGCAGAGCCAGTTCTTCATCTGCCAGAAGTGCCTGTGCCTCCGGGCCTGCCACAGCCCCGTCCTGTCCTGAGGACACAGGGTAGGGACAGAGAATGGGATTTGGGGGAAGCACCCAGGCACATCCAGACCTTCCAGAGCCCACCAGAGTGCGTGGAGCAGAGTCTGTCCCTGCAGCCCACGCCACAAGCCAGCCTGGCCCCGCTCCAGGGACTGTGAGGAGTCACTGCCCACCCTTCTCCAGCCCCCTCCAAAGATGCTCAGGGCACCCTCGTGGCTTCGGCTAGCCGCTCAGAGCCTGCAGCCAGCCCAGCCCCGCCGTGGCCGTGCCCAAGGGTGCCGCGGGAGCCGAGCGGGGCCACTTACGGACGAGCAGCGCAGGACGGTCAGGAGCAGCTCGTCGCCAGCGTCCCTGCAAAGGGGACACGGGGTCAGCCAGCGCCGGCATCCCCCGGTGTCCCCCGTGCCCCGACCGGTGCGGGGATGCTGCGCACCTGATGATGCTGGCTGCCCGCTCCACAGACACGCCGTCCACCGCGCTGGAGTTGATGGCGAGCAGCTGGTCGCCCGGCTGCAGCTTGCCCTCGGCCGTGCTCCCTGCGGGACCGGCACAGCGTGAGCCACGGCCCGCCCCCTCCCACCCAGCATTCCGGCTGGAAATCCCTCCGACATCATCACTACCCAGCCAGGTTCACCATTAGCTAATGTCTCCAGGTGCCACACCTGCCCTAGGGATGTCCAGAGACACCCAGAGTGAGCTCCTCTCCCAGCATCTGCTTCCCTCAACAACCACATCTGGATGGCAAAATGTAAGTGCTTGAGGAGCACTGGGTGCTGACACCACCTCGTGTGTCCCTGCCTCTGTCCTTGCCCCGCACCTGAGCTTCCCTCTGCCCCATGGAAAACCCTCCAGCACACACCTGACCCCTTGCCACAGCCCACCATACAACCCACTGGGAACCCAAAATAGGCCATGCAGCCATGGGCTCCCAGCTGCAAAGGACAGGGTCAGAAGGGCAGGTTTCTTTGTGCCTCAGCTTTACTAAAGTGTTGATTCTTTTTGATTAGGACAAAAGAGAACCACCACAAAAAAAAAAAAAAAAAAAAAAAAAAAAAAAAAAAAACCACTGCTTACACCCCACTACTCTCAGATAATTTCACTGTGTTTCACGTGGGAAAGGGAAAGAGAAGTGGGAGGTGACAGAGGGTACATACCCTGACCCAGAGCCCCAGCCACCCCCCAGAGGGCTGCCACTCTCACACCAACAGATTAAAACCACATGGTTTTGTGCACCCACCAAAACCAAAAATTAAATAAGAAACACCTTATTTATAAGAAGTATCTTTTAGTTACATCCCTCCCTCCTACAGCTAGAGAAGCTGATCTGCTTGATCTCAACAGCAAAGCTCTCTGTGTTACAGGGCTGAGAGCCCAGGGTCTGTTCAGCAGCAGATCACTGCAAGCACAGCAGAGTAAGATGAAGTTCGCTAATATAAGATTAAATTCTTCCTCTGCATTGCAGATAAAACACCAGGAAGAACTTTACTTTGAGCAGCTCTCTGCATCATGAAGATCAGCAGGTGAAGGGAGCACAGGTGAAGGACCTGTGGAGACACTGACCTTGGGAGATGTCCTAGCACTCTGTGTGCCACAGGCACCCAGGGCTCACACACCAAACAGGTACCTCAGGAACCACAGCCCCCTGCCAGGAGTTCATCCCTAGCACTCCCTGCCACCACGCGGGGCTCTCAGACAGGAGGACACACCTGCAGTGACGGATGCAATGGTCAGGGGAAGGCCCGGGCAGATCTCAAAGCCGTAGTGCTGCAGGACCAGGTCCTTGTACACGGTGACAGTCACCTTGACCCGGCTGGGGGGCTGGGCCATGCTGTCCCCAGCACTGTCCATCACGGACACGCTGCTCCTGTGGGATCACAAGGGCCCATTAAACATTATAGAACCAGAGAGAGTTTGTCCAAAGGGATCCACACACCTCCCTGCTCTCGAGGGGCTGCGATGTGCCCCAAGGCCGGCGCTGCCTGGGTCCCTCTGGTGACTCCCTGGGCTCTGCAGGAAGCTGAGGATGTCAGACGGGTTGTGAACACAATTTCCCAGTCATCCCAGCCCAGTGGTCTCCCAGAAGGAGAGGCCCAGGTGTGCCCCACCTCCATCCAGCAGCACCTTCACCCACTGAGGCAGCAAGAATGCACAGCTCTCAGCTTCTCCTGGGATCCAGTCCAGCTCGTGGATGGCCACTCTATGGCCACTCCACCCTAATGTTAACTCTCAGACCTCAGGGAAGGAAAGCAGCAGTGGACCAGGATCCCTGGTAAATGCAACCTAGTCTTGCCCAAAAATGTGGGCCCACAAAGAGAAGCATGACCCCACCTTCAAGAAGAGCAAGTTTCACATGGACCAGTGCTGCACTTCCTCACAAAACCACAGCAGAGCAAGGCAGGAACATCTGTCCCTGGAAGCCAAGGGGGTTGCTTTTCTTTTTCTGTGTGCATATCTCCCAAGAATAATGGAAACAAAGAGTAAGATCTGCAGGCTGTGTCAGCCCCTGCTCACTGGGAGCAGCCTCTTTCCTCTGATCAAATGTGACTGTAGGTGTTCCTTCCACAAAAACCACACTTACCTGGGTGCACTGTCCCGAGAGCGGTGAAGCCATTTTGTTACCATTTGCTCTATTCTACATGTTTTTCGTGTATGGATTAAGCTAGTCTCCAAATCTCCCATTTACCTGGAAGTGACAGAAATCGCAGGAAAGCAGCATGAGAGTGGCTGAGGAATTCTTCTGGACAGCTTTCAGAGTCACCAACACTAATTCACAACCTACTAGTAGTACAAAGAGATCTGCTGGCACCTTGTGAAGACCAGAGCTCTAAGAGAGGGTGACACCTGTTGTGACAACCATGGACCCCCCTGCCCACCCAGCCTCCCCTGCTTGGTGCTTTTGGTCATCTGTGTCATGGTCATATTGTGTTACCCTTCCATGGCAGACAGCGACACCTGCATTCTTTTTCAGATTTCATGGATTTCATGGATCTGTGGGCTTCTTTTGGAGATGCAAAGGCTGGGTCAGCTTCCCACCCCCAAAGTGAGCCTGCCACAGCAGGAGTCTTCATTCAAACCAGGTAATTGGTTTGACACTCGTAATTACCAACATCAGTGGTAACTGCACAGCCTAACAGTGTGCCTTGCAAGGCAAGGGAAGCCTGCAGCCATGCACCACTGCCACTACTCTGAGCTCTAACCCTGGGAAGAACTGTGGGCTGTGACAAAACCTAACACAAAATGAAACCAATTATGCCTGCATCTGCCAGAAGTCGTGAAGAATATCAGCTCTTTGTATTTCAAACCCAAAGCTGTTATATTCACCTTTCACAGTGTGCCTTCTGACAGCCTAGGAGTTCTGTATGTCCTGACCTCCTCCCTTGTGTCTTCTGCTGAGACTGGAAGTTCTGTGCCTCAGGGGGATGCTCTGTCATACTGGGACAGCGGGCTGCTGGTCCATGGCATAAATGGTGCTGCAACAGAAATACCAGTAAGTTAACCTACAAACAGAGGAGATGGCTGGAAACTCACAGAAATGAGGCACAGAAAATTTTGTCCCAAAAACTGGACCTGTTCCACTCAGCACCTTCCCAGGCCATAGTACTCCCCCGGCTCATATTTTCTAACCAAGAAGGGAGGGTAGGACTCAGAACTGCTGCTGAGCTCCTCACAGGGAGCCACAGCAGCCTGTTATGCTCCCTGCCTGTTCAGCCGTGGGCAGAAAATGGAGGAAACTCAGCCCTTCAGCAGTTCTGGCACTGGGCACTCTCTGGGCTTTCTTCCTAATACAACACAATTCAACTTGTTCCTTCAGCCACACTTTTCCTACATCCGCTCCTGAGGAGCACCTCTGAACCACAAATGGGGACCTTGTGTTCCAGCTCTGCTTCCAGAAATTAGAGCTGATAGGATGGGAAATCTGACCCCCTCTCAGAGGGTGACCAGGAAGTGCCCACAGAAGGAGCAGAAGCCATTCTGCAGCCTGGAACACACATGCAGGATCTCTCAAAGGCAGCCTGGGCAGACGTGGCTCCTGCTGGCGTGTCCCCTCTCAGCCCCATGTTCCAGAGTCTGTGACACTCATGTGGCAGCAGCTCCAGCTGTCCTCTGGCCCTGGCTTCAGCTCTCTGCTCAGCAGCACAAAGTGCTCTGCCTTTCTCACTCCCCTCCAACACCCTCTGAGCCAGGAGAAGGTGCTGCCTGCAGGGGCTGCTGCCCCCAGGGCTCCATCTCAGGGTGCCTGGCAGCTGCTGATGTGCCCTGGGCAGTCCTTCTCAGGTGCTTCCTCACCACCTCCATCTGCAGCTCCACCCCTCACCCCTTCCCCACTCTGCAGAAAGGACAGGCTTCTCTATCTGGGCTTCACAAAACACAATTTATACAGGAAGTCTCTTAACCTGTAGGATAAGGAGGAAAAGTCTGAAGAACAAACACAAACATTTAAAACTCCCAGATGGAATAGTAAGGAAAGAAAACATGCTGTTCTTTCAGGAAACTGGAGAGTTTGGGCCAAACAACAGGTGTCCTTGAGGAGGCAGGTTGTCAGGTATTTCCCTAAAACAATGCACAGCACCAGGAGCAGCCTCTCCCCACGGCATCCTCGGAGCACACCGAGCATGCTGAGCAGGACAGGGTAACCCAGGGTCACTCACCTGGCACACACAGCTGGCACCTCTCCCCACCCTGGATGTCCCACAGAAGCTCCAGCCCACACCCTGCTCCCACCTGCCTTTCTTCAGCTATTTCTGAGCCAAGCCCCTGAGCACATCACTAAGCAGCTTGAGCTGGGATCCTGATACACAGAGATCCTTCAGCTTGGTCACAGGGAGCTGTGACTCCATGGGGATTTTCGTGGCCACCTGACCCTTCTGGAGAGCCATAGCTCAGTGCCTGGAAGGAAACCTGGGTGGGTGACTGTGGGTCTTTAGGACCAAAGCAGACCTGAAGGCCAGGGCCCACACTAGAATGTGCAGACACCAGTCAGGACATGCACAGCACAGACCTGACCAGCAAGGATAAAACCAAGCACACCTTCAAGGACACTATTTCAACACTTCACAGAACGTATTCACTCATCAAACCGAAATTTTTGGATAGGCAGAAGGCTTTTTCTGGCACTTATTTGATAATACATTTTGTTTTAGGGTATTAGCTCCCAGCAGAGTGTGGCAGCAGGAGCAGCAGCAGTGGGGACCAGCAGCTCTCCTGCACCTTCTGGCAGAGAAATACCTGATCAGATGTTGCCACAAGCTGCTGTAAAACTCTGGATGCTGTCCACTGTAACCTCACTCACACGGGCTCTTGGAAGCATCTTTGCAAGTACTTCTTGAAATGGATGCCCATCAGCAGTGATGGATGGGTCTGGCTGAGGGAGGAATGGATCAAGGCAGCCCTAGGAGAAGGACTTGTGGGTGCTGGCCCTGGCCTGGCCATGAGTGCTGGGACCCAGAAACCCCAAACCCTGTGCTGCCCTGACCCCCAGTGTAGGCAGCAGGGGAGGGGGGATTTTGCCCCTCTGCCCTGCTCAGGTGGGACCCCACCTGCAAAGAGAGCTGCCCCAGCCCTGAGGCCAGCTCAGGAAGGATGTGGAGCTGCTGGAGCCAGGGCAGAGCAGGATCACAAAAATAACCACAGGTGTGGAACACCTCTGCTACAAGGAGAGCTGACACAGCTGAAGTTGTTCAGCCTGGAGAAGAGAGGGCTTTGGGGAAACTCTAGAGCCCCTTCCACTGCCTAAAGGGAGCTTACAGGAAAGATGGAGAGAGATTTTTAGCAGGGCCTGTATTGAGAGGACAAGGGATCATGGGTTTAAAGTAAAAGAGGCCAGACTGAGATCAAATATAAGCAAATAACAATATATAATGAGGGTGGGCAGGCCCTGGCACAGTGTGGCTGCCCCTGGACCCCTGGAAGTGTCCGAGGCCAGGCTGGACATTGGGGCTGGCAGCAGCCTGGGACAGTGGGAGGTGTCCCTGCTGTGGCAGGGGATTGGATCAGATGGCCTGTAAAGGTCCCTACCATCCCAAACCATGCTGTAGCTCCACGACTGCACCTCTTGTGTCTCTGGTGACACACCCTCACACTGTGCAGCTCCAAGATGAGGCAGGGCTGGTCCCCGCCCAGGCCACTCCAGCTCACCAGGTATGGTCTGCTCCTGTCCAGAGGGTCAGTACTTCCCCATCCTCCCAGGCAGGGGGAAGAAAACTGAGCTCGTTCTTGACAAACGTGGCTCTGAGCTGTACCAGAAGACTCTTCTGGCACGACTGAGTGTCTCTGCAGCAAAGTTTTTGAAGGTCAGCCAGGTTTGGTGAGACATGGCTCACCAGAACAGTAACTCACCTATTTTCCACAGAGCTTCTAAAGGTGTTCTTGGAGATACAGCAGGGAGACAGCTGAGCCCAAGAACCAGGGTTAAAGCTCCCGTGGCACTCTGTGCTCAAACCACATCGGTTGTGCATGTACAAGAAACAGAATTCTTGCAAAAAGAAAATCTAAAAAAGAAAACAAAAAAAAACCAAAAAAAACCCAACAGTATGGCCATCCTGTGTGATAAGCTGTGATATCTGTCTGGTATTTGAGGAGATGAGCTGCACTCCTCGGGGGCTTGCCCACACTGAAGGCCAGCCCAAAATGCCAGATACACACTGCTGCTGCACGAGGGTCACAGGCACAGCTGGGGACAGAGGCACTGCTGCCCAAGGAGGGTGCAGAACCGAGTCCTCCCCCTGGCCACGAGTATCTGTGTGTGTGTGTGTCCTCACCCAGTACAGCAGAGCACAGGAAACACTCCTGCAGCACAGTGTGGCACTGTGTGACACTGCCAGACGTCATTAATGGGATTGAGCTCCCTGCAGACCAGTTTATCCCCCCACCCTCAGATCAGCTGCCATCTGATCACTGCCAGGGCCAGAGCAGAACTACTTCTGCACCTCAGGGTGGCCAAGCTGGTCCTCTGGCCTTCCCTGGTTCACAGAGAGAACCTGTGCTGTGCCAGAAACCTGTGATGTTCAGTACTTTTATGCATTACCAGGCAAAGAATACCCACCAGCATCACAAACCCCCTTCAAAAAGTTTTTTACAAGCTTTTTACTGCTTTTTGAGACCAGGACTTTTCCCTGTAAACAGATGCTACCAGGAAAAAAAAAAAAAACACAAAAAAACCTCAAAACAAGCAAACAAACCCCACAAATAAAAATAAAATAACTATAAAAAATAAAAACTTAAAAACACCCACAACAACAACCATTCCCATGCTCCATCCAGCTGCTGTAAATTAAGTGCAACCATTAGCAAGACAATTTGGCCCTTGTCAGCCCAGGGAAGGCAGGAGAGATTCTGCACCTGCATGTCCCCACTCTCCTCTCCCAGCTGACAGTGGTGAGGTTTTACACAGACACACTCTGGCTCCCAAGGAGCAGAATTAGTTTTAAAATATGAGTTTCTGGGTATGCAAAGACTTCAGGCACCAAACAAAATTGGTTTCAGCAAAGGCCACACATCCTTGACTGACTGGGGCATGAGGGGAGAAGCAAGAATAGCTTTGTGCATGGTGCATTACATACAAACTGAAGGAAATGATAAACAGAATGTCCAAGGTGGAAAGGAGGAAAATCAATACTTCCCTCCTGAATAGCTTTCACTCCTAAAAATAGGCTGGTGTGGAAGTGTGTGAAGACTTTCCTCCCTCCAGCTCCATCTCCCTGGACAAGAGCTGCCAGCACAGAAGGAATGTTTCCCTCTGCTCCCCTGACTTACAGCTCCTTTTCACAGTGAAGAAAAGAGCTGCCTCCCAGCACGTGGATGGATCCTCCTCCCCACCCCCTGCACACACAGTGCCAGAGCCAAGCAGCTCACCCTCTGAGAAGCACTGTCATGTCACTGGCAAACTGCACAACAAGGAAAAAAAATAACACCCCACCCCAGGAAAAAAAAAAATAAAGCAAAAAAAAAAAGCAGGACTCCACACATTGTGACTGATCTCTGTGTCCTGCTGCAGGTCTGGAACCAACCAAAGTGCCTCGGTTGCCAGAGTGCAACCAAGTGGAGTTCAGCACTCTAGAGTATTCCCATGGCCTTCCTGAGACTCTCCACAGGAAAAAGCTCAAGGTCAGGGCAGGCACCTCAGCAGGTTCCTCCACATCTACCAGTTGAGGTGATTCCCAACATGTGCTGGGAAGCAACTTTGGTATAGCCTTTTGGCAAATGTCAGCAAAGGAAGAACAAGACAAAAGGGAAAATACCTGAACATAAGAAATATTGATTCAGGAATGTTATGTCACATACAGAGCTATATCAGAAGAGCCCACAGCTTCTCTCCAGCTGTATAAAGTCAGGCTTTCCACAGAGAGAGAGCCCAGAGCACCAAACAGCTCTAAGCAACTATTTGACAGCAGATAGCTCAGCAAGAATTTAGAGGGTAATTCACTAAGCCTGACAGGAGAGAAACCCAGGATAAATAAATTACACAGAAACACATGTGGAAACCTGTGCCATCTGCCTGTTCCTGAAGGCTGAATGGGGGAGGTAGAGAGGCCACAGGCTGGGCAGAGGGTCTGCCATGTCCTTGCTATCACTCACATGTGTCCTTGCCTTGGCCTTCCCAACCAGTCCAGCCACAGAGGTTTCTCACCCATCTGGCCAGGTCAATTCACAGATGGGGAAAATGAGGCAACTGCCTCTCTAGCCAGTGTCAGCTGGAATTGAAGCAGGGAGAACTAAATGCTGCCTACAGATGTCCAGAATTCTTTTCTTTTCCAGCTTGGACTTTTCTCAGGTTGTACAACAGCTTTCCAAACATCTCCTTGCTGTAGAGAAACCCACATGGGAGCAAGAACAGAATCACAGAAGGAGATAAAGTGAAGGAAATGGTTCACTGAGGGCTTCCTCTCCTACACATTTGTAATTTCCGTCTCTAAACCTGCAGAGCCTCCTGGGCCAGCAAATCTGCTCCTCTGGAACGAGAGCGCCACATCTAATGGAGATCTAATGTTTCCCATCTCACAGCCCCTTTAGACCACTCAGACTTATCTCACACATCCCACCAGCAGGTTAAGTCTCACCCAAACCTGGAAACTTGGAAGGAGAAACTTCAGGAAGCTTCCCAGGACTGGAGCAAACACACCTGCAACAAGGAGCCACAAGAAGCTGTGAGACTGTCAGTAAAAATGCATGATGCTTGAGAGATGCGGGTCAGCAAACATACCCAGAGCAGGTTACCTGGGCAGGAGCCGGCAGGTGAGCTTCCAGTGCTCGGAGAGCCATGTGAGCGCACACAAATGGAGCAAACCTGCACGCTTTGGGCAGCGGTACAAACATCTCACACCCGTCAGAGAGCACTGCCTGCCTGCTGTCATTTGCAGCTCCGTGCCCCAGCTGCCCTGCGGGCACCCTCGGGGACGGAGATGGTCTCACACCGATGCCCCTGATATCCACATGTTGAAGTCACTCTGCTTCCTGCTCCCCCTCACCTCGGGAGAAATTTCTCTCACTGTTTTCCCCACTATGGTTAGGAAGGCTAAATCACTTTTGGCTGTGAACTCAACAGCTGAGAACCGTGGGGTGTTTTTTTGTTCGCTTATTTTGTTTTTAGAAGGAGCGGGGCGGCGCACGTGCATGGCTTCGTCGCACCGACAAGGAAACTAACCCACGGCATTTGGGGCAAGATCGGGCAGAAACCGCTAAAGCATGACCCCAACGCGCAGAGAGAGGCGCGGAGCCCGCGGCCCCGAACGGGAGACACGCTGTGGGAGCGGGACCGGCACCGGCACCTCCCGCAGCCGGCACCGACGGCGCGGACACCCCGGCGGGACCGGACCCGACTCGACCCGCCCGGAGAAGCCCCGCGCCCATCCCAAGCGATCCCCGTTACCTGCGGCCGGGAGCGCAGCACTACCGCGCCGGCGGGGCACGGACGGCATCCCAATGACAACCCCCGGGACCCGCCCCCGCATCCCGGGCCCGCCCCGCATCCCGCCCCTCGGCTGAGCTCGGCCCCGAGCCCCGAGCCCCGCGGGCACAGACGAGCACGCCGGACAGGAGCGGACACCGCCGGGAGCGGGGCTAGGTGCGGGCAGGACAGACAGACAGACCCCGCGCAGGGCACGGCCGGACGAGCATCCCCGCCGCCGTGCTCACCCTGTGCCCACAGCGCTTTCAGTGCCTGGCCCCTCGATCTCCGCGCGCTTGCTCTCCCCAAAGCCCATCAATGCCGAATTTCCCTGCACTCAGTTCCTCCCCCGGGGCTTCCTGCGACGAGCCCCGAATAATCCTGAACGTTCTTCCCGTGTGCCCCGCGGCTTGTCCAGTACCCCTGCGGATGGTCCTAGGGGTGTGCGGGGGTTGACCCTTAATGACAGATATCACCCCTGGAACAGGGTGCTGGGTTTCTCCAGGACAGCTGCGGACGGGACATCCCTTGCTCTGAGTCCCTAATTTGTGTGTCCCAGCTGTCCCTGGCCCCCCGGGCTCCGCCGGGCAGGGTTGGTGGGAGGTGGCAAGGCAGGGTGTTATTTGGGGTTCCCCCTCTGTCCTCCCCGGCTGTACAAAGCCGCGTTCCCCCACCCAAGCCCCGCGGGGGCCCCCGGGAATCGGCGGTGCCAAGGACACGGACAGACGGACACTGCCCGGCCCTGCGGACACGGGAACCCACATCCCCGGCGTCAGCTCTTCCTTCCTACCCTGGCACCTGCCCTTGCCGCGAAGGTGCCCTGCTTGGTGCGTGCCCTGCCCGGCCACCGCCGCAGCGCCGCATTTAGCACAGAGCTGGGCAGCACACGCCGACTGGCCCGCGGAGAGAAATCGATCGGCTCCGGTTTGTGCCTCCCCTCGCCCCTCCGGTCCCTCGCAGCATTTCTGCACTCTGAGTCCAGGTCACTGCCTGGCCTGCTCTCTCTGCCCCTTTTCCAGGAACTGTTCCTCTCCCAAAACAGCTCGCCCACAGAAAATAGTTATTTTTCTCTTCTGCTGACGTGCGAACTAAGTTTGGCACCTTTAATGAACAGTACTACCCTGTGGTCAATGAAAATGACAAAAAAAAATTAAAAAAAAAGAGGTTGGGGCCTGACATCTGAAATTAATGTAACATTAAACAGTGCTCAGAAAAAGGCTTTGCATCAGTTGCTGATTCATGCCGCTTCCCTGGGCAACGTGCATCACATCTCCCTTCCCACGTGGCCCTGGGTGATGTTTCCAAAGCAATCTACACAGGAAGCAAATGCTTAATTAAAAAAGAAAAAAAGCCCTGGTTGTTTATCCGGGGGGGGGGATGGTGAATACTGGTACCCACTAGCAAGACACATCTGAAGTCCATGCTGACCTATGAAACCTGAGATTTGGGCCTGTGTGGGGTGGACCTGAGCTGGAATGGTTGTATTCCCTCTAAGTAGTTACAGTTCCAGAAGTATGGGGAACAATAACTCAAAAAGTTACAGGACATTTTGTCTCTAAACAGCATTCATCATCACTCACATTTGGATCCTGTCACAGCTGACCTGTGAAAGCCTTCTGTCCTGGGAAACGTTTCAGAACTCCTTGGAAAGTTACAGCTTGTGGTTGCTGACATGCCAAGCTATGTCCATGAAGGATGAAACCTCTGGGAGCTCTCCCATCCATGACCTGAGCCTGGGGACCCACTCAGCTCCACGTCCTGCGATCCAGATGGCACCTCAGGAATGACTGGGATTAAGGACCTGGAAAGGATTAAGGACCTGGAAAACTCTGAAGAAGTACAGCCAAGATCTTGTGAAGGAGGAAATCCCTCCACATTTCACAGCAGAAAACCAGAACTTGCAGAGGGTCAGTCAGCCCCTCTGGGAGCTCCTCATGTAGGCGTGTCAGGGCTCCCTGGCCATGTTCGAGTGCCTCTGGGCTCAGGGTTTTGCTTGCAGGGGCCCTTGAGGACCAGCTCCAGCTCCAGGCAGTCTCCCTGCACTTCCACTGGGTGAGGCTGCAGACAGAGAACACCTTCACCCTCCTCCACTCTTCTACATGCTTGAATGATTCTGGTGCTCTTCATCATGAAGGTCAGCACACAGAACCTGCTGAAGACACCAGAAGTCACGTTCAACCTTAGTGCTGGTGCAGAAGGTGCTGTGGTTAGAGGTCACCATTTTTGTGGGTTCACATTTCCTCTGGTCTCTGTCCCACCCTGTTGTGGATCACAGGTAAATAGGTGACAAGTCTGAAATATTTCCCTCGAGGTTTCGACATTGCTTTACAGCATCTTCTTTGACTTCAAAGCTTCTGGGGGTGGTTTCACCACCAGAAGATCACAGCAGTGGGTGCAGCTCCACAGGTGACAGGCCACATTCACCTCTCCCAAGAGAAGAGGAAACAGCAGGAAGAGAAGCTCGCCTTGGACTGCCAGGAGTGCTGAGGAGCCCTGCACCCTTGTGATGACACAGCTCGCAAGTCCCAGACCATATCAGGACAGGACTGTCAGAGGGGTCAAAAAACCTACCTAGGGTGCTGAGAACACCCCTGGGATGCCCCAGTTGAGAACTTATGGGTGAATTCAAACTACCTGGCCTCAGGTGAGCAGGCTGGGACACATTCCAGTGTGGCTGGTCCAATGCCATGACTTCCACTCCTGGCTCTCTCAGGCTAGAAAGGGCAGCAGGCACAGGCTGCTGGCACTGCTGTGTCAGTGTGAGCACCCAGGGTGTCTGTGCTGGTGTGTGTGGCCAGCTTTGGGGAGCAGGGGGGCTGTAGGGCTGCCTTCTGCAAGAAGCTGCTGCTGGAAGCTTCCCCTGTGTCCTGCGGGGCCACAGCCACCAGCTCCAGGGCAGACCAATGGCTGGCCAAGGCTGAGCCCACCAATGGCACTGACACCTTTGGGATAACAGAGTTAGGAACAAAGAAGTTAAATCACAGGGGCTATTGGGGAGCCAAAGAAGAGAGGTGTGAGAAGATGTGAAAGACACAGCCCTGCAGACCCCCACATCAGTGCAGGAGGAGGGGAGAGGTGCTGGAGCTGGGATGTGCTGGCAGCCTGTGGAGGTGCACAGGAGTGCACAGACACACCTGCAGTTCTGGAGGACCCCACACTGGAGCACAGGGATGCCCAGAGGAAACTGTGACCCTGATAAATCTGTTCTGCCCATGACAATATTTGCTGAGCAATCTCTGCCTCACTTTATCTCAACCCACAAGCCAGTTGTTGTATTTCTTCTCTCCTGCCCATCCAAGGAGGGGAGAGGCACAGTGGCTCTGCAGACACACAGCGTCCAGCCAGCCCAAGACCCTGTGTGCAGGAGCCCTGTGAGCTGGGGCTCTCTGGCCACCCCTACTCAGCCTGGCTGCTTGCCCCTCCCGGGCTGGATCTCTCGTGCTGGGCAGTCCAGCAGCCTGGCAGGGGCAGTGGAGGAGGCAGGACCACTGCTACAGCCCCTCCACGCTACCTTGGGGTGCTTTGCCAGCCTCGTCCAGCTGTGGGGAGCAGCTGCTGCGGGCACAGAGTGCTGCTGCTGGCAGGAGGTGTGATCCTGGGGGAGCAGACACTCTGCTGCCTGGACCCGGTGCAGGCAGAGGGGTCAGGGTGGGCTCGAGCCAATGGGTGACAAGGTGTTCACTACTGGGACAGGGCAGCAGGTCTGTCCGGGAATGGCTGCTGGGCCGGTGACCTCTGAGGTGAAGGAAGCTCCTCCCCGTGACCCAGCCCGTGGCTTCCCGTGTCACACACGGGTGCTGCCCAGTACCAGTATCCAGACGTGTGGAGGGGCTGCGGGCAGAGCCGGAGCCCTGTCCTGCTGCTCCTCCTCCTCCTCTGCCAGCACCAGGGACCGTCCTGTGCCCAGCAGGAACTGTCCCGTGCCCCCACACCATCCTGGGAAGCCGGGAGGCACCTGTGAGCTGGCAGGAGCCACCCGTGCTCTGGTGTGACGGGTCTGGAGCCCCTGGAGAAGGCAGGAGGACGGGCTGCACCTCGCTGGGCAGACATGGAAGAAGCTTGTCCGTGGGCACAAAGCCAGGTGCTGCCATTAGTGCTGTATTAATATCGATTCCTTGGCTGTGGCAGCAGCACCAAGGCTCCAGCATCACCTGCTCTGCCTCTCCGTGGTGCTTCTGCCAGGCTGCCCAGACCCTCTGCAAAGCCCTTGTCCTGCATCTCTGACAAGCACCCTGGCACCAGTCCCTGCTGTTCCTCCACGTCTCACCAGTGGACGCCAAGGGGCCAGGCCAGGCTGACGTTGCCTTTTCCAGGAGGAAGGCATGCTGCCCTTCCAGCTGTCTGATGAGCCATCTCCACAATGCACGAGCAGCTGCAGAAACACCACTGGACAGCGCCTAAAGGGCCACTCCACAGAACGTTTTTATCATGGAGAACCAGTCCACTGTGGTGAGTTCCTTGCTCCTAGAAACCTGACTAAGGTTTCAAAAATATTTTCAGGGCAGTTTTAATTTCTGTGGGCTATTTATTTCCTGCTGTCTGCACCAGATCCATCTTAGCATAGTTCCAGGACTTCATGGGAGCAGGGGAACCCAGTGGGGAGGTAAGCCTGAGTTTCAGCTGGCGTGTCTGGGCTCTGCCAGATTCCCAGGCAGCTCTGCCCAGCCATCCCCTCCTGAACATCCCACCCAGCATGCAGCCCGGCCACTGTCACCTACAGGCTCCATTCCTTGGCTAGGGGAGCTTGTTTACACCTAGATCCCACAGTTTTCCAGAAAGATTACCTGCAGCAATGGCAAGAGGAAGCCAGAACCAAAGCTGCCTGCTGGTTTTGCCCTTGAGTGAGGAGACAGCCAGACTGTGCTTGTCCACACTCCTTGACTCACGTGGTCCTGAACTGGCACGTGGAGCGAACTCGCGAGGCTGGCCTGTAAACTGATGGAAGCTCTTATCCTGTGTCAGTTTCTCAATGTGCTCTCAGCTAGAAAAAAGGTAAACCTGTTTCTAAACAATGTGAGGAAGTGACAGGGACTGCCAAAGTCCTGCACCCACAGTGCACTGCTGAGTGTTTGGCCCTTTCCCCTGGGTGTCCTCAGGGCTGCCAGGGACAGCAGTGCTGCTGCCTCTCCGTGCTCCCCTCCTGTCTCCTGGGACAGCAGGTGTGATGTGCATCCCATTGGTGCCTGATGAAGAGCTGTTTGCACACCTACTGGGCTCATACAATAGTTATTCTTCCAAACCCACTGTCCTATGGAACCACACAATGCTCATTCTGTGGGATCATGTCAAACATTAACCAAGAGGAACGGGAGAGTCACCAGTTCAGTTATGCCAGTTCCGCTCCATATTTGTTAAGTCACACCAGTTCCTCAAGTCCTCAGCTGAAACTCTGGGGTCTGTGACCACCAAGAGACCCCCAGGACAGAAGAATCCACAAGCAAAGGGAAGGGAACATAAGTTAGTAATTTTGGGGAAATTACTGTCCTATACATGCTTATTCCAGGAAAATAAATTACTGTGTCAGTGAAATATAGAAACTAAACAGGAGCTTTTCCTGTGCTCAACATGCACAGTATTTCAGAGGACATATCCCCTCATGCATCTAACCAAATCAACAATGGCAGGTTCTTAGTGCTCTGTTGTTGTTAGGGATTTGATCAACTGATTTTGTTACCACCATGGCCAAAACAACTATGGTTCAGTGCACACAAGGGCTGCTTGGCTGAGTGTGATCATAGCACTGGCACATTTGCAGATCTCTGCAATCCCTTTCCACATTCCTTGACCCTTCTTCCAATCCTTGTACTTCCTTTGTCTGCTCAGTCTCCTCCCAGAGGAACAGACAGCCTGTAATTGTTTTTTTCCCCATTGCTATCACGTGGGGTTTTTCCAAGATCATTAAAGTGTCTAATTTTTAAGATCTAATTTGGTATTTCTGACAGCTTTATCTTGGTATTATCTGGGCATTATGTGCTACAACTGACACAGCTGAGAAGTTCTGGCCTTGCTCCTGGAGGCTTGCAGTGCTTCTTGCCAGCTGCCTGTGGAGTCTATCTATCCTCTCCTCACACCACTGTTCCATAACAGGAGTGTCTCCAGCTGTCCCTGTGGTAATGCCAGCACATCTTGTCAGCTTCTCATGCTGTTACCCACCACACACAGGTCGTGCCATGCTCTGATCAGACACCTCAAGGCAGTACCCAGTCAGCAGGTTGCAGTCTTTCTGCAGCTCCAGGGAATGGAAGGTAATACTCTCCTGCAATTATGGGCCTGAAGACAGGATATGCACTGTCCAAGCTTTAGAGCTTGGAGATTTGAGGGAAATCTGGAAAGTTGCCACAAAACATTTTAAGGACAGCTCAGGACATTGTCAAAACCCAAAGCCAAGGCCTTCTCTCCCTTGCCAGCCACTTCACACCTGAAGTCTGTGGCCTATCCAGTGGGAACATCTTCCATGGGAAATGTTTCTCACCCCTCCATCTCACAAAGGACAGAGCAGAATGGGGTGGTTACAGTGGAACAGCTTGTGGCAAGACCTCCCCAGTCCCTGTCCTGGCAGAGTACTGCTCCTTAGCAGCAGTCGTGTCCCCTCCTTGCTCCAGTCTCTGCTCAATATTGCACCATGTCTCATTCAGCTTTGCCCAGACTTGCTCACATTCCTTCTTCTCCTCCTCAGCCATGCTTGGGAAAACAGCCTCCCTCCCACTTTTCCAACATAAAGCGAGACTGGGAGGAACAGCAGGCACAAAATGCACGATGAGACTCCTTGGTCTTCTGCCAAAGTGGGCTCGGACCCTGCCAGTCTGTTCCTGTTAGCAAAGACTGGAGAGAGCCACCTGCCAGGATAAATAATGAGGTTTCCTGGAGCTGGCACAGCCATGAGCGTGTCAGCGGGGGATCTGGGCAGCTGTGTTGTGTTTTCCCTTGGGACGGTGCTGGAAACCTCTCGGGAAGGCAGCGCTACATCTGCTGTGCTGGGACAAGCTGGCAAACTGGGACTGCACGTTCTGTGACTGGTGGCTGTGGGGTGCTTTGGGAACGCTGCTCCTTGGACACTTGGCACAGGCCTGAAGCCAGGAAAGCTCAATTAGCCCTGTAATCACCAGCACAGTGGGAGTAGCTGCTGTGCAATTGCCTTTGCCTCGGGTCACAGGCGGCTTAGCAAAGAGAAATCCCTTTCTCTATCTGGCTAGTTGCAGAGCCCGAGCATCTTGTGAGGATGCTGAGTGGAGCCACGTGGCTCCACCTGCTCACCTGCCCCTCTCAGGCAGCTCTAGAGCCTGTGTCCACCTCGGGAAGCATTCCTTGTGCTAAGTGCTGCCAGTATGCTGAACTGCACAGCTGGAGGGTGTCACTGCTCCCCTAGGAAAGGGTGTCACTTGGCGTTCAAGCTTTGGGCACTTTGGGCCTCAGGAAAGGAGATTTAACGCCTGAAAACGAGCGGCCCCCGAGCTCTCAGTGTGTCCAGGCCTTGGGACTGAGAGGCCTGTTTGCTACAGTTACCCAGTTCCATCATTAATTAGTGCTCTCCCTGCTGCTGGGTAACGATTCCCCCACTGCTCTCACCCCAGTTAGTGCCCTGCTCAGTCTGTCTCTGCTGTGGGTGGGGGTTCCTGGGGTCACTGCCAGGCCCTGCCCTGCTGGAATCGCTGTTCCCAGCCCAGCCCGATTGCTGAGCTGCCTTGAGGAGTTTCTTCCTTACGGTGGGAGGTCCGTCTGATGTCCTTGTGGCCCTTCAGTCCTGCCCTGCCTGTGTCCACTGCCAGGGAAATGTCTCTGGCTGGATGCTGCTCACCTCCCCCGGGCCCCAGACCACTGCGGCCTGGCCAGCCCTGACCCTCACCGAGGCAGTTCCCCCGAGCAGGGATTTGTCTTCCCGAGGCCTGGACACACTGAGAGCTCGGGGGCCGCTCGGTTTCAGGCATTAAATCTCCTTTCCTGAGGCCCAAAGTGCCCAAAGCTCCAAGGCCAGAGGGGGTTCCTAAGGGAGTTGTGGCACCCTCCAGCCGTGCTGGACAGCTGCCCGTGCCCGCGGAGGGCTCGCGACACGTTGGGAATGGAGCTGTCCCGGTCCTTCTCCCCGGTCCCAGGCCCGGTTCCGCTCCCCTCACAGCCAGGCGGAAGCGACGCTTTTCCACGCTCCGTGCGCATGCGTCCGCCACGGTCACGTGACGCACACCGCATCCGGTCACGTGGTTCCGCCGCGCGTGGGGAACGAGCCGGGGCCGGGTCAGGATCGGGGCCGTGAGCGGGATCGAGCTCTGGTCCGGGATGTTCCGCATCGAGGGACTGGGGCCCAAGATGGACCCGGAGGAGCTCAAGCGGAAAATGCGCCGCGACGTCCTCGCCTCCGTCCGCAACTTCCTCATCTACGTCGCTCTGCTGCGGATCAGTGAGTGACGGGCATGTGCCGGGCCGCGATCCCGGGGTGTGCCGAGCCCGAGCTCCCGGCTTGTGCCGCATCTCGGTGCCGTGCCGGCGCCGCCGTGGCGCGGGCACAGCGAGGGCGATGTCTCGGCCTGGGTCGGGGTGTCTGAGATGCTGCACAAACTCGCAGTGATCTCGCCGCTGACCGGGTTTGACTCCGCGCTGTTTTCTCTGTCAGCTCCGTTCGTCCTGAAGAAGCTGGACAGTATATGACCCCTCCGGACCCAGCGCGTGAACCTGCGGAATGAACTGCAGCTGCTCTCCCCCGGGCGCTAATCAAACGTGGTGTCAGAGGCAGGCACCCAGCGCCAGACGGTTCCAAACGCCTCACCTCAGCATGTCCAGCCGGGAGTGACCGCCGGGTTGGCAGCATGGGCAGGGCCCCTGGTCCCTGCAGGTGAATCCTGGCCGTGGAACGCTCCGTGGTGTGGTCCAGGAGTGACTCGTGACAGAACATTCCCTGTGCTGTTAACAAAGCCCCTGTCCATCTCGCACATGCTGCCCTGTGCTGTGGCTGCCCACCCCACCCACCTGTCCATGTGCAATGTCCAGTCTCCCCTGCATCCAGCTCACAAACGATTTGAAATAAAGGGGAGAGCAGCTGTGTCACTGGGCCCTGGTTGCACTTTGTATTTAATAATCACTAGGTAAGATGGAGATGTCTGGGATTATTTCCCTGGCTGCTGCCTTGAGCTCCCCACTCCTCGCAGGGGGGGAGGTGGAGCAGAGGAGCGCTGGGTGCAGGTGGGATGTGTTTCCCTGGTGCTGCAGGTCGCACAGGGCATCACAACACAGCAGTGCCAGGGTAGGGCAGCTCGGTGCCTCCCCACCTGCCCCTGCCAGCTCTCCCCAGCCCAGGAGCACTGGGATCTGTCCTTGGCTCACGGGATGTGGGCTCAGCCCCGGGCCGGGGGGGCCTGGAAGTGCAGCTCAGTTTTGGGAATAGGGTGTTAATCTGGGACTGTCACCACGTCCCTTGGAGACTCCCTGCCTGGAGCTTCAGGTGCCTGCTGCATCCAGGGAAATTAGCCATCCACCTATGGCTCTGGATTCCCCTGGGTAATGAAATCCTGGGCATTCCTGAGCTCAGCTGACCTGGTGGCTGCAAGGAGAAAGATGCCTTTCCCCCTGTTGTCTCAGAAGGGGGATTTTTCCTTCTGCTCTGGCCCAGGGATATCCATGCCAGATCCTGGTGCTGGGGACAATGCTGGGAACAGTCCTGACAGCAGGGTTAGGGCTCTAAAGGTCTGGCTGTGGTGAATGTGGTGTGAGTGTTGCACACTGACCTTGGGGGAAAAGGATATAAAGCCGCACAAAGGTGTCCCCAGGTCCAGCAGAAACCAGATCCATGTGGGATCTATGTGGGATCCCCAGGCACTCCTTGGAGCAGCTGTTCCTCTGCCTTGGTGCTCTCACAAATGATCCAACCATCCCAGTTCTGTGCCCCTGCCAGGAGGGAAGCTCTGTATGATTTTACAGCACTAGCCAGGCATCTCTTCAGAAACTCTTCCCACTAGTAATCCACATTGGTGTCTCACCTGACAGGCCACTGGTTTTGCTATCAGGTGTCCCTTCACAGGGCAGGCTGTCATTCCCAGGGACTGTGTCACCTGCTGTGTCCCAGCTGCTGTGCCAGGATGATCAGTGGTGTCTGAGCTCCAACGGGATCAGTGTGGCCTTTCCAAAGCTTTAGGGAATGGGGCAGACTCGGGGGAAGGAGACCCTCTCACTGGCATTAGTGTGCAGTGCCCCTGGGAGACACCCTGGAGCAGGCAGCCACCACAGCTGGAAAGACAGGGAAAACTGCCAGGAAACACCAGAGCTGTGGCTCATGGACCTGATTCCAAGTGGCCAAGAAGGCCAATGGCCCCGGGGCTGTATCAGGGGTAGTGTGGCCAGCAGGGCAGGGCAGCGACTGTCCCTGTGCTGGCACTGCTGAGGCTCCATCTCGAGGATGTGTCCAGCTCTGGCCCCTCAGTTCAGGCAGGACCTTGAGGGGCTGGAGAGTCCAGGGGCTGGAGAATTCCCAAGGGAGCTGGAGAGGGGCTCAGCATGGAGAAAAGGGGCAGCAGGGGGGATCCTGTGGCTCTGCACAACTCCCTGACAATGTTGCTGTATGAAGAATTGATTGCACCTGCTGGGTTAATACAATGATCATTTAGCAAAATCATTAGACTATGGAAGTGCACAATCAAAAGTACAACAAACATTAACCAAGGAAAGGAATAAGAAACTACACTCCATTGATTGAAAGCCTCACAAATTAATGAGCTAGGCCAGTTATGTCAGCCTTTCTCCTAACTGGGCACAGTAGCACCGATTCACTGAGTAGTCAGGCACAACTAATGTGGGGTCACATTAGAGACCACCAAAGACACCCCTGGGCCAGGAGAACGCATGTGCTGGTGAGAGGGAACGTGTGTCAATGACTCCAGGGAAGCTGTTACCACACGTGTTTGTTCTGGGAAAACCTGTGAGCATGCACATAAAACAGCGTGGGAACAGGAGCCTGTCCTGTGGTCAGCATGCACAGTATTTCAGAGGAGACAACCCCTCATGGCTCCAGATGGATGAAGAATGGCTGCTGCTTCATGCTGCAATGCTTTAGGGAGGTTTATTTTTACTGAATGTTGGTAGCAGGAGGGGACAGCTGGGGGGGACTTGGGATCTGCTCCCAGGGAACAGGGACAGGAGCAGAGGGAACGGCCTCGGGCTGGGCCGGGGTAGCTCAGGGTGGACAGCAGCAGGAATTTCCCCATGGAAAGGGTGCTCAGGGATTGGAAGTGCCCAGGGAGGGTTGGAGTGCCCATCCCTGGAGGTGTCCCAGGAATTCCTGGGGGTGGCACCCAGAGCTCTGGGCTGGGGACAGGGTGTGCATGGGGGACAGGTGGGACTCCATGGGCTGGGGGCAATGAGTCTGTGGGAGGCCACTGGGAAAGGCGTGGGGCTCCACCGGTCAGGGGCCTCATGTGGGACGTGTAGCCATGGTAAAATGCTGTGCTTGTGGTCACCATGCCCAGGGACACCCCGGGACATGACACAGCCAGCTCAGCTGAGGGAGGTGGGACATCCATCATGTTTCCATTGACTGCACCAGAAGGAGGCCCTCCCCCATCCCAGGCTCTCAGTGCTGCTGTGGTGCCACTGGGAAGACTGGGAACTGGTGGGATATACTGGGATTGGGCTCTGGGCCATGGTAACACCATCCTGGACTCCTGGATCATACTCCAAGTCCTGCAGAGGACACGAGGCTATACTGGGAGGGACTGGTCCATACTGGAAAGAAGAGGTTTGGGCTCTACTGGGAGCAGCAGTGGAAGAAATTACTGGAAAAAAATGGGGAAGTATGAAAGAACAAGGGAAAGGGCAAAAATGGGGCACAAATGGCCAAGAAGTAGTGAGAAAAACAATCAGACTGGGGAAACTACCAAAATAAAATGGTGAAATGTAGTAGAAACCAGCAGTGTGGGCACCATCCCAGTGTGGAACCACTGTTCTCAGTACAATACTGGCCTTCACCACAAGTCTCCTGGCACAGTCCCAGTACGTACCCAGTGCAATACTAGTGAGCCACAGCTCTTCAGGCAGGATCCCAGTATGATACCAGTGCTCTCAGGATGACACCAGCATGCCCCACAGTCAAATCAGGATCCTGATATGATCCCCAGTGTTCCCAGTATGAACCCAGGGCTTCAAGTACAGAGCCAACCTCAGGCTGCAGCTCTCCACAAGTATATTCCAGTGTTCCCAGTATGCCCCCCAGTGTGGCTCTGAGTGTGACTCCAGTGAATGCCCCAGTACAGGCCCCAAGGCTCCCAGTGCTCCCACTGCAGGTCCCAAGGTTCCCAGGGTGCTCCCAGTGGTCCCAGTACAGCCAAATAAACAATTTTTTGGTTCACTCCAAAGCAGTGTTCCCTTGGGTGAGTCCCCAAACCTTCAGAATTCCCCCCAGAAACGACATCACCATCCTGCCATTGCCTTTATTGGTGGGTGGGCGCAGGGGGGGGTCACAAGATCAGGCCCCCTCCAGTGAATTCCATTCGCTGCCAAGAGAGGGGAGAGAGGAGGGAGTGAGTGGGGGGACTCAGGTGTCCGACACCCCAGGACCCTTGACTCTGTGAGGTGTCCCCAGGACCCCAGGCTTACCTGAGGGGGCGTGACAAAGGCCAGCCAGTCAGAAGGGCGGGTGGGCAGCAGCCCCATGGCCTGGCACTTGTAGAGGGCCAGTGCCAGCCCCAGCCCATTCCCCACCAGGAACACGAGACCCTGTAGTGCCCGCCGGCTTGAGCTCTCCAGGGCCTTCAGTGCTGGGGGGGACAGAGGGAATCGGGGTGCCTGTCAGTGACCCCCAGACCTGGCACAGGGGTCAAGAGAGGTGGGGAGCATCACACGGGGAGTGCTGGACAGAGGGGAATGATGTGGAGATGACTGTGGAGCTGTGGGAGACATCTGAGTGTCCATGGTAGACCTGGGGGGCTGTGGGGTCATCTGGGGGCGGGGGGGGGCTGTGGGGATGTCTAAGGGACTGTGGGGACACCTGACGGACTGTGGAACATTCAGGGGCCTGCAGGACACTCAGGGGGCTGTGGGAACACCCAGGGGTCTGTCCCCTCGCAGGACTCACTGGCAGACAGAGACATGAGGGCCTGCAGCGGGCGCCAGCCCATCATGCAGACCATCATGGCCGGGAAGATGGAGATGGTGTTTCCAGCCATGTACATGATGAACAGGTTCATGGGGATCTGCTTCAGCGGCGCCAGAGCCACGTCCCAGCAGCGCTGCAACGACAGAGGGCCAGGTATGGGGTATGGGGACCCGGCCTTTGGGGGGACCCGGGACGGGGACCACCCGCGAGGTGTGCCCGGGGCTGGGCGACCCGCACGGCCGGGGCAGGGCAGGGACCAGGGGCAGCCCCGGGCAGAGACCACCTCCGCGGGGCCTGAGGCAGGGCCCGGCCCCTGCGGCTGTCCGGGATGTCGGGAACCCGCGTATCTGGACCAGGGACCACCCGTGAGGACCCGGGGGCACCCGGGCCAGGGACCGCCCCCGCGGGCAGAGACCGCTCCTGCAGAGCTGTCCGAGCTGCGTAGGGACACACAGGACACCCCCCCAGCCGGGCGGAGTGCTGGGCGTCCCCCCGCTCCCTCACACCTTCTCCATGAGGATCTTGTCGCTCTCGTGGACGCCGCCCTCCCCCAGCTGCCGGTCAGCGAACCCGAGCGGGCCGCGGCCCTCGGCGGCTCCGCGGGGCCTGGGGGACAGCGGGGCGGGTGAGCGGGGAAGCTCTCGGTATCCCGGCCCCGCCGTGACCCCGAGCCCCCGCGCCTCACCGTCCCCCCGGCGCCGCCCCCAGGTCCAGAGACCACTTGAACCGGCGGCTCCGGAGCGCCGCCGCCGCCGCCGCCATGTCCGCGCCGAGTCACGTGGGCAGGCACGTGTGCGGTCACGTGGGGGCACGTAAGGACCCCATCCCGCTCCCTCTTGTTTCCCCTTTCTTCCACAGCCTTCCACTCTGCTTCTCTGGCTGTACTGAGGATTTGCTTACGGGGGGAGGCATGCTTTTGGGTGGGGCTTATATTTGTTTTATATTAGTTTTAAAAATAATTTTTATTTGGTAGGGGTAGCCTCTCCCCAGTACGGACCCCATTTTACATCTTTCACAACTCCCCGTTGCCCCCCATTACGGAGCCCAAAACCCCATTGAACGCCGCTACCCCGGCCCATATCCCTCACTGCTGGCGACTGTTGCTTGCCCTCGGACCCGTTATTGCCCCCCGTTAATGCCTCCCACCCGCGCACTGCTCCTCACTGATCCCACAACCACTGCGCATGCGCGGCGAGACGCGCCAGCACCGCCCCACACACCACGTGGCCCAGCCAATACCGCCTTCCTATTGGTAGTGATGACGCAAGCCCCGCCCAGTGAGGCTTGCCGTGCGTCACCTCCTGACGCCGCCATCCTCGGAAGGTCACAGCGGGGTGTTAAAGCCATTTCTGCGGCTACGCCGCCATATTGGGTGTACGGGGAATGATGCACCCCCAAGGGGCACCACGTTGGGTGTTCCACCAGCACCATTCCCAAGGTGTGTCCGTGTCCCCACCCTGCGGGTCCCTGGAGCCAGCAGGTACCAGGACACGTACACCAGACCTGTCGCTGTGTGTGCCCCTCTCAGGAGACCCTATGGGCACTGGATGGACTCAAGAGGCAGAGTGGAGGGAAAAACAGTCCTTTACTGAGAGCGGGGGGTGCAGGGCAGTCCAGCTGCCCGCAGGGTGTCCCCAGATCAGGACTTGGAGTAGCGGCGGCGCACGGAGTCGCGGTAGAACTGGAAGATGGTGTCAGCAGCACGCTGGGCTGTGGCCAGGCACTGCTGCATCTGCACAGGAACAGAGAGAAGGGGTGAGAGAGGTCCGCTGTGAGGGAATTGCACACCCTAAAACCCTCCCTGGGGAGTTCCTCACCTCCTCCACAGAGCAGCTGCCCTTGGTGGTGGCCATCAGCACCTTCTTTTCCCTGCTGGCGATGGCAAACGTGAGGGTGGCACGGGCCTCCTGCGGGGACAGAGGTCAGGAGGGCTCGGAGGGCACACCCAGAGCTGGGCACCCCCCAGGGCTCACCTGCTCCTGGCGGGCTGTTGGGTCCAGCAGGATGGTGCCATCGGGCTGCAGGGCACAGGTGACACCACAGAAGAGGGTGGTGAGGGGCAGCCCCGCATCCAGCAGCGCCATGCAGGCAGCATTCAGGCAGCAGGATAGCAGCTGGGGTGTGTCAAGGGTCCCAACAGCCCCGAGCCCCGCTGCCCCCAGACCCCCCCACAGCCATCCCACAAAGGAAAGGATACAGAGCCAGCATCGCTGAGCACCTGCAGCACCAGGGAGATGGCGGTGCGGGGGTGCAGCACCCCCAGGATCACAGCCTCGCACGTCTGGCGCAGCAGCTGCTCCCTGCTGCGCTCCAGCACACCTGCACAATGAGGAAGGTGTCACAGCTCCCCCCAGGAACCCCCTCTGGCCTTGGAGCTTTGGGCACTTTGGGCCTCAGGAAAGGAGATTTAATGCCTGAAACTGAGCAGCCCCCGAGCTCTCAGTGTGTCCAGGCCTCGGGAAGACAAATCCCTGCTCGGGGGAACTGCCTCGGTGAGGGTCAGGGCTGGCCAGGCCGCAGTGGTCTGGGGCCCGGGGGAGGTGAGCAGCATCCAGCCAGAGACATTTCCCTGGCAGTGGACACAGGCAGGGCAGGACTGAAGGGCCACAAGGACATCAGACGGACCTCCCACCGTAAGGAAGAAACTCCTCAAGGCAGCTCAGCAATCGGGCTGGGCTGGGCTTGGGCTGGGAACAGCGATTCCAGCAGGGCAGGGCCTGGCAGTGACCCCAGGAACCCCCACCCACAGCAGAGACAGACTGAGCAGGGCACTAACTGGGGTGAGAGCAGTGGGGGAATCGTTACCCAGCAGCAGGGAGAGCACTAATTAATGATGGAACTGGGTAACTGTAGCAAATGAACATCAATGCCTTTGTTTATGTAAAATATGTACATAATGAAGGGGTTTGTTTGTGCTGGATGTGTAGATTTGCCACCCAGCAAAATGTAAATAATGACCTGTAAATAAAGCAAACACCTCGACTCCTACACTCTGGGGGAAAAGAACCTGTTTTGGGGCAGGGGAGTTGGTCCCCACCTGGCAGCCCCACCTTGGGGCGCAGCAGCACCTCCAGCGCTGCCCGGTCCGGCAGTTCCTTGCTGACCTTGGCCTCTGCGGGGCCGTATAGCCCGGCCAGCACCGAGGTGTCACCTGGGGACACAGAGAAGAGAGGTCACGGTGAGGAGACACGGGACCCGGAGCCCCTGGCACCCTGCGGGAAGGGTTGGGAACCGGACCCCGGCAAGAGCAGAAGGAGAGCTCTGGGAAGCAGAGAATGGGGAGCTGGGACGAGCAGCACCACAGACCCCGCGTGAAGGAAGGAGGGGACGCGGAGAGCGGAGCTGGCATGGGCTGGGAAGAAGTCTCTGGATGGGAAGGCTGGGAGAAGGAGCCCCAGGAAGGAAAGAAGGGGAGCCCCGAAGCGCGCGGCCTCAAGAGACGGGATCGAATGGGATGGGGAGCGGAGCCCCATAGGCCGGCTGGGATGGGAAGAGCAACCCCGGGGAGAGGAGCCCCACAGACCCTGCAGGAAGGTGGCCGAGCCGTCGGGCCGCGAGAGCAGCGCCAGCTCGCAGGAGAAGGGGCGAAGCCGGCACTGCCCGCACGCCGTCTCCAGCTCAACCGCCATCACCTCACCGCCGTCTTCCCGCTCCCGCCACCGCTTCCGCTTCCGGGCTGTGCGGCAGCCAATCAGCGCCGGGTGTTGCGACTGGTCCGCCCCCCTCGCGACAGGCGGCCGGAACCGCGGCGGAAGGGACGAGAGGGGAACAGCCGGGCAGGGAGAGCGGGGCACTGCGGGGCCTGAGGAACTCCGGCCGCGGGGCCAGCTGGGTCCGGGTCCGGGTCCGGGTCCGGGTCCGGGTCCGGCCTGAGGGGTTCCCCTGGCCGTCCAGGGCCCGGTGGGAACTCGGCCGTTCGGAACCGACACCTGTCAGCCCGCGGGCACTGGCAGCAGCACCTGCCAGCAGCACCAGCTCGCTGCTGCTCCGTTCTCCATCGTCTTTGGAAAATGGCACAGCCGTCTGTTCCGGGCTCCTACAGATGGACCGTGGCCAAAGCCGTGACTCTCAGAGTCCTGCTGGCACCCCAGGGAAGCGTTGGCTGCTGTGAGGGGCTGTAGGGTGGGCACGGGCCGGCGCTGTCCACAGGACACGGGAACTGGCCCGTGGCATTGTGACCCTTCTGAGTGTTGGCACACAGGACCCATGCCCGGCCAGCACGGGAGATGAGTGAGGGGCTTCCAGGGTTTGGACCCACCCCACAGGTGCCATCTCCAGGGGCCTGGTGGGGCTGAAGGACAGTGCTGAACCTCCCAGCACCTCTCTCTTCACCTGCAGTTGCTCCTCCATCACCCCTGGAGCCAACCAAGGCCCTCCCAGCCTCAGTGTTCTCCCATTGACAGCTTGCACTTGTCTCAATCGACATGCCAGCATGTGAGACCTGCCCAGGGCCTCTGTAAAACCCACACCTGAGCAGAGGCTGCTTCATTGTGGGACTGACCTGGGAACAGCATCTTTGGTCCTTTGGATTTTTCTGCCCTCCCAGGGGCTCCTGGACGATTCCCAGGCCCCTGCTTGGAAAGGACATATGATTTACCATGACAAAAATTGAGAGATGTCACCAATGGGTTGAATGAAGTGTTCTGAAATGGGATGAGAAGTTCTGGCAAAACAGGACACAGGAATCTTTCTCTACACCAGCACTTTGGAGTCATTTCCCCATAGCTTCACACAGGATCTCCCGGGCTGTAGGAGCCTGGCCAACAGTGGCCACGATGGAAAGGCCCCCAGGAGAAAGGGGAGGAAGATGGTGTCAAGGAAACAGCCTTTTATTTCCTCCTTGGTTTCCTCCTTCTGACCTTCAAAGGGCGCCGGGATTTGTACACTCTCCTCCTCTGAGAGCACCGGGTGACCTGGGGTCGGGGGTTCCTGCCCTGTCGGGGCATGGAAGGACCCGGAGCTGGCATGTCCTCCTGCGGTCCGGCCCGGGGCTGGCGCTGTTCCAGCCAAGCCCGGGGCTGGTGCTGCCCCACGGGACCCCCGGGGCAGGCGGGCTGCGGCTCGCTGGGCTGGTGCCCCGTGCCGGGCGCTGCGGGGTCCGGAGTCGGGCCGGAGCCGGCGCTGTCCGTGGGGCTCTCCCGCTCCTCGCCCTCCGCCTCGGGGGCAGCCTGGGAGCGCCGCTGCAGCCAGGCGTCCCTGCAGCGGTGCACGGTGACGTGGATCAGGCCATGGATGAGCGGCGCCGTGTACTCGCCGAGGTAGCCCTGCAGCATGTGCGTGAGCCCGTCCCTGTCCGGGCCGCAGATGCACAGGGTGGACAGCGCAATGCTCTCCACCTGCCTCGCCTCCCACCACTGCGGGCCGTAGATGGCATCCAGGCTCTGCCGCAGCCAGGGTCGCACCGGGTCCAGCAGGTGCTCGTGGCCGTGCAGGAGCTCTGCCCACAGCTCGGCCGGGAGCCCCTCGGCGGGCTCGGGGTACGGAGGCTTGGGCGAGCCGGGCCGGTGCTGGGGCCGGGTGTAGACCAGGCGGAACAGAGCCCTGGGAGCCCAGCTGGCGGGGCCTGGCGGTGCTCCGTCCGGAGTCAGGATGCACTGCAGGAAATCGTTCCTGCCCACCACGGAGAAGCGGGCGCTGAGCACGGGGCTGGAGCACTGCGGGCACGTGGGGCTGGTGGCCGAGTGGCGCAGCAGGCAGCCCAGGCAGGACTGGTGGCCGCAGGGCACGGCGGCCGTGTCGGTGTGCACGGTGTGGCACACGGGGCAGTTCCACTCGGTCTGCGTGGCCTTGCTGTCGCCCGGCGGGTCCGTGGAGAGGGACAGGGACAGGAGGCTCCCCATTGCTGGCAGTTCAGGGCTCACAGCTGCACTCCACGATCTCTTCCAGCCTTGGTGATTCTGTTGCTCTGCAGCACTTCCAAAGCGCTGCAGAATGGAGAGAGGCCATGGCCACTGGCTGTCCGGGGGTATGGAGGGGAGGAAGAAAGGCCCAGGCCCCTGAGGAGCCCTCCCTGCTCCCTGAGCCCTGCTGCCCACCCTGCAGACACCCTGTGAGGAACAAAGAGTTCCCCTTGGAGCTCACCTCCAGTGCTGCAAGCACTGCGGGCTGCCCGCACCAGGCAGGGCTGGGGACATGGAGTGATGCTCCAGGACCAGCAGGGAATCCCCAGTGGCAGCACCCAGCTCAGGACACGGCTCCAGGAAATGCCTGGCTTGACTCCCCAGACCTCACAGCCTCATCCAGGCTGGAGCCACGTTGGCCCTGCCAGTGCCCAAATACAATCAGTGAGGAGCTGACATCACAACATACCCCCAGTGATGTGACTCTGTTTGTCACCCTCCACCAGCAGGTGACATCACAACAGGACACTGGACCCCACAGGCCTCAGGGGAAGAAAGAAAATTATGCTTCTTGTGTTCAACCATCTCCATGTTGCCCTCAGCCCACATCCATGTCTGTGTTGACTTGTCCCTAACCCTGGCCAAGGTCCCCTGTGAGGAAGAGCCTGATTAGGACTGCCAGCCCTGAACCCACCCCCAGTCACAGCTTCACGTGGAGACAGGGCTGGGTGGTTGCAGGGTGAGCCATGGGGCTCCCCAAAGGCACCCAGAGCAGCTTCAGCTCTCTGATCACACCCAGAAAGCACATACACCCTTCCTTCTAGGGATGCTTTTCCAAAGGTTGGAAAAGACCTTTGAGATAAAGTCCAACCTCCTCATCAACTACACCAAAGCTCTGAGTGCCATATCCAGTCTGTTTTCAAATCCCTGCAGGGATGGTGACTCCTCCACCTCCCTGTGCACCCATCCCAGTGCCCAGCCACTCTTTCTGTGACGAATTTTTTCCTGATGCCCAACCTGACCTCCCCTGGCAGAAGAGGCTGTGTCCTCTCGTTCTGTCAGTGGCTGCCAGGGGTCAGAGCCTGACCCCCACCTGGCTACAGACACCTTTCAGGGAGCTGTAGTGATAAGGTCACCCCTGAGTCTCCTTTTCTCCAGGATAAACAACCCCAGCTCCCTCAGCCATTCCCCACAGGACTTGTGTTTTAGGCCCCTCACCAGCCTTGTTCTCCTCCTCTGGACATGCTCCAGCCCCTCCATGTCCTTCCTAAACTGGGTGCCCAAAACTGGATACAGCACTCGAGGTGTGACCAGTGCTGAGCACAGGGGGAGAATCATTGCCCTGGCCCTGCTGGCCACACCATTCCTGATCCACTGGCCTTCCTGGCCCCCCAAGGCATCCTCCTGGCTCACGTTCAGTCACTGGTGACTAGCACCCCCAGGTCCCCTTCAGTTATCTGAAGCCCAATTCTCTTCTTTTCCCCCCTCCTAAGTACGACAGTACCAAGGGGGGACTGCTCTAACACAGGCTCTTGCAGCTTCCTGAGCTGCCAGCCCTGACCTCAGCCTCACCTGACCTGGTATTAACTGGGCACGGGCTTTCATGGGGCAGCACTAGCACTGCTAAACATTCGGGCTCCAAACACAATAAAGGGGGTTTTGTGTGTGTGCCCAGGTGGTGTTTTCATGTGACAGAGGTTTTGCACAGCAGCTCTGCAAGCTGCAGCTCACAGTGCCAGGAGGAACTGGCCAGGTGAGCACTGAATACTGCCTTAACAAGGAACTCCCTGCTCTAACACAGCAGCTGCAGTTACCTGGTGCTACTGTAAAGAAAGCTGAAAAGATACAAGGGAGGGCGTGGCTGTGCTTGCAAGATAAAAAGCAGTATTTTGTGGCTTGTTATCACTTGTGCTAGAGGCACCCCAGAACAGCCCATCCAAAGCACCCTGGGGAGGAGGAAAAGGGTTAATGGTCACGAACAGCCAACAGACATTCTGATTTGCTGTAATGAGTATAGATGTAAGAGAATTTTAGACTTAGGAATTTCCCCCTTCAGACTTAAGCAACAGGTGTAGATGAAAAGACTACACGTGTCCCTTAAGAGAGGACAGACCCAGACTCTTTAATAGCATTAATCCAAGGTCAGGCTGGATAAACACGTGTCTTCCCTCACTAAACTGGCTGCAAACAATACAGAAATGCAAATGTGCATCACACGGGGCTGTTTTGGTTTGATTTGTTTTCCTCACTGCTGTGTAACCACAGCACTCCATCACGTGTCAGTTACCAAACACAGGATCAGTGTTTCCCCCAGCACAACTGCAACCCAAGGAGAAAAACTGCACATTATACATTTAACTTCCTACAAGTTACAATTTCTGCTTAATTGCTGCCCTCTCCCCTCTAAAAGTTACAAAAATATCTTTCCAAGAGGAATACAAAGTAATCCATGGTACAACATTAGTTCCACTTATAAAGACACATTGATCTTATTTATGTCTTCTGTAAGTCAGAGTACAAAACAGTATTAATACAGTAAAAGTTTTCTTAACATCACCAGTATGGGACACCAGATTTTCAGGTGTAAATTTCAGCCTCTTCTTTCCAGAAGGGCTAAACTTCCAAACAGCAGGTTTTTTTCCAAGTGTGAATTTGAATAAACCCTTCAAATGCTGACAACTTGCAGAATGTGTCCTCAGGAAATGCACTGCACAGTTGCAAAGTATATTAAAATGTGTAAACATAAAAATAATTTAAGACTGAGACTGCTAATATGTAGTCTCTTTCAAACTGATTTCAGTCCTTTATTTCTCTCTTGTTACTGCCCTAAGGCAGTCTCATGGCTCAGGAGAGGCAGGAAATAGCTTGTACCTTAGCACTGTGCTCAGGCTGGCTCTGCAGAGAGAGGAGGAGCTGTCAGGATGCTCACAGCAGCTCTGGACTGGGCTCCCAGCCCTGGTGCATGGCTCCCAGCACTGCTGGGCAGAGCTCCCTTCAGCTAAGGTCCAGGCAGCACACCTGGATCCCCGCGGGCACGGCAGAGGGCGTGTCCCGCTGTCTCAGTCACTGTCATACTCCTCGATCCTCAACTCGTCCTCCTCCAGCATGGCCTGAGCCGCGATGGGCTGGGGTTGGCTGCCGGGCAGGTCACTCCCGCTGGACTGGCTGGAGGGCAGCCCCTCGGCATCGTCCCCCTGGAGCAGCTCGGGCAGCCCGGGCTCCTTGTCACCCAGAGCTTCCAGCCGCAGCCTGCGGAGCAGCAGAGCAGTGACCAGGGGCACGGGGCTGCTCCCACTGACAGTGCTCAAACACAACCTGCTTCAGGGACTGCCCAACAACACAGTTCGTTCTCTGTCATCAGGACCCCTGAGGGAAGCAAATACCTCCATTTCTCTGTACTAGGTGCTGAACAGATGGAGAAGGATGACAGTGTTTTCAGCAGGAAGTTACCCCTCTGATCAGACATTACTACTTACTACTGCAGATACAAAATGTCAGTATCCACAGGCACGCTGCAGGGAAACTTACAAGGGACAAGGAGTTACAATTAATCAGAGAAACTTTACACCTCCTGGTGTAGACTGGAGGGATTACAAAGAAATACACCCCTTAGGGACACTCTCCTGCCTCCCTGACTAACAACAAAATTTCAATACAACAGCTAGGGAACAGGCTGTTTCTTGGAAATACAGCTTGGAAATTTACAGTTAAACTTGGCAGCAAAACCAAGGACAAGTAGGAGATGTTCTTTCAGATGCCTCACCAAACTATGTCCTGGTTAGGAGATGACAGCTTGTCTCACTGCGCTGTGAACCTGATTCTTTGCTAGAAACACACTGACTAATAAAACACTTTTTAAATTCCAGAGGCATCACAGCTGTAGAGGTGTAACTGAGGCTCTACTGGGGTAAATGAAGTTTCTAAATCAGAGGGCTCACAAAAGTCAGAACAGAACTCCTCGTGCTGTATCACCCCTGAGGCTGCACACACAGCCTGTGAGGAGGCCACCGCAGTCTCACAGGGAAAAGCTCTGCATTTTCAGCAATCAGTAGCTGTAGCCTGACAAAAAACATGCATTCGGAACAAAGGTTTACTCTAAGCAGCCTTATAGGCAAAAATTCTACAAGATAAAACCACTGCAGCTATTGAATTTTAGATTAAATAACTCAATAACTAAACATTTAAAAATACTTTGCCTTTGAACGTCACATTACAGACTTATGCAATGAAAGAGTTCTTCCTCACTTTTTTAACTACAGGCAGAAGTTCAGCTTACCTCCCAAAATGTCTTTTCAGTGGCAGCCTCCCCACATCTTGGATAAAAGCAATCTGAGCTAAGAACAAAGAACCACCAGTATCATGTTAGGTAGATCATAATGAACAGATAGTTGAACATACTGGAAAATAAATAATGACCTTAGTCAAGTATTCCTTTATATATTTTCAATATTTTAGATAGCAAAACACCGTGTGCATACTGTTTTTATTTTCCAAACTGTTACAGTTTACCACAACACATTTACAGATGGCCCACAGACAAAATTCAAAATTTCAGACATTCATCCCCTGTGCATTTAGCATGTACAGCTGTTATTCCACAGCCTACAAAATTCACTCATCCTGGTGTCCTTAATCCTTAGTTAAGACACGATGCTTTTGATTAGAAACAATTAACAACAGCATAAGTGACCCAGATCTCTAAATACTAATTTTTGCATTATGTATCACACAAGGTAAATTTTTCTGCATGAACTATTTGCTAATGATTTATCTCAGATTTAACTTTTTTTTTTCATGCACTGCAAACTTGCATTTTGCTTATTTTATCTGTGAAAGGCTTTTTGAGGTGTTGTAAGTCTGTTGCTGTTACTGGAATGGTATCAACAAGCAATGAAGATCCAGTCAATATTGCCTACTAGAGTTTTCCTAAACTCTTCTCATCAAATCCTCCAGCAAATATAATAAAAGCCCCAAGCTTAGAGAGCACCAAAGTTTGACCAACATAGCAGGGCAGCTTTAATTTTGGCTGTGGTACTGGAAGCATCTTTGGACATCACCTACGTAACATTTACCAGAAGAATGTTTTATACTGAGGCAAAAGCATCAACAGTATTGACATTCTGGCTGATTAAAATCTGTCAGTATGTTTTAATTGCAAAAAGAGTACAAGATCAAGAGCTACCTTGACCCATCTTACCTTGGTTTCTCATTGGGTTTGCTAACATAGCAAGGTAAGGCAGCAGTTCTGTCTGAAGGCACTCAGGTGGTAAACAGAAGCTTGAAAACAGAGATTTTGCAGCAAGGCAATTTTCCTGATACTGTAAGAGTTGGGAAGTGGGGAGGGGGAACCACAAGTAAAAAAACCTGGTAAACCATTATGAACGTAGATGTTCTGTACCATAGTACACAGACTTTCTTCCTCCCTGCTACAGGGAGCTACTGAAAAATGAGACCAGATACACAAAGGGCAAGCAGTTAACACACCAGTCATAACAATGGTAGAATCCTTCACCTTTGCCTTTTACTGGGTACTAGGAAAAAAAAAAAAACAAACAAACTATTCCTTGCAGAATTGCAGAATTCCCAGCCCATCCAGGCCAATGCATTTTGCCAACATATTAGTTCAAATGAAAAAAGATGCCAAGACTTGCTGTATCACCTGAACAAGCTATTTCTGATAAACACATAAACCTAACAGCAGAAATTTCTTACACTTATACAACAGTTCAATGTGCTTCAAATTGCACAATAACAAACTCAATTCTAGAAATACTTAACAGCATTCCAACTCCAGTTCTCTCTCTATTAATTTAGGATTAAGTCTCTCCCAGGAACACGCCAGCTTGGACACAGACATTTGACTTTGTCAGAGGCCTCCAATTTATTTTTACATTAAAGGAGTGATACAAACTGCTCTTCTAGCAAGTGCTTTATAGAACCAGATTATCTCAAAACAGGGCATTTGACAAGTTTAGCACTGTGATCAAATTTAATCTGTACTACTCAATAGTCACACCTTGTGAGAAAAAAAATTAAGAAATAATAAAATGAAGTATTTACCTTTTTATTGATCAAAAACCACTGGGGTTTATGTAAGGGTCTGAACCCCATGCCCCCCTGCTGGTGGGCAAAGGCTCTGGACATGTTGGAGTGGATCACCCCTCGGGTAGCCACGGAGGCACTGTAACTCTCCATCACAAGCCGTGTCTAAGAGAGAAATTTGGCCTTGTGTGAGCTCCAGGCAGCTCATCTGCACTGAAACACACTCAGCAGTGGTACAACATGCACAGCAGTTTAAAGTCTAGAGTACTGCAAAACTTGTATTCAAAGCAGCTGGGAAGAAAAGATACAACTTGATTCCTTCCCAGGACAAACATATTCTACTCAAAAATACTTTGTAGAGTATCCTACAAACAAGTACAACCCACTATAATAAAATGCTGACAGAAGCTGGACAAAACGTTGGCTCTGCGTTCTGCTGCTGATGTACTTTGGCATTCATTAACAATTCATGTCACTCACATCCTAGGTTTACAGCAAACTTTCCAAAATGCAGTGAAAAGTTGACAGGCTCAGTGTCACAGTACTTGAAAACAAATGTGTGCCTATAAAAAGATGACACTTACACTCCAGTTACTGCAAAGGACATCAGCAGTGCTCAAATATTCACTGGCTCTCACTACATCATCTATATCAGTAAAAAAGTCCACGTAGTTCTGGTGAAGGTATAGATTGAACATGCTTCCTGACATATGTGATTTTTCCACAATATCCTGTTAGGAAGAAGAAAAGTTTGGATTTTACAGGTGGAAGGGGATAAAAAGCTTCGATACATCTAGGTTAGGGAGCTGAACCACAACGTCTGTGCAGTGATGCCCAGACACAAGGAGCTGGTTTGCCCCAGTGGTCCCTTCCAGATGAGTGATTCTCTAACTCAGACTGAATGCAAACCAGCTGAGACCCGTGACAAAACCCATGTGGATTGAGGATTTGCACCAATCACTCAGGACCCAGATGAACTCGTGGAGCCACTGCAGGGTGGATTCACCTCGGGTTGAATGAGCAAGGTGTCCCGGTGGTGTTTGGACAGGTGAGCAGGCAGCTGAGGGCACTCTGCTTCTGACACTGCTTCTCCTGAAAACGATTGCACAGGCTTTAGTCTTCATGTTCAGAAATGCTGTTAGCAACTCTCAGCCCTACCAGCAGCTAAATGACAGAATTTTCAATTCCCAGAAAGCTCTGGGACAGGCACAGGCACTCAATTATTATAGTCAATATCACACAGTCATCAACACACAACTAGTTGCATTAAGTCTCACATAAGAAATCTAATCAAATTATTTTTGTATTCTCTCACCTCAATACTTTGCCTCAGTTGGTTTTGGAGCCAGTATTGTGAATTAGTACCAAAATGTGCACAGCCAGTGGCATTAGGGACCCTGATTTATCTGATTCTGTACTGCTGCTACTGACCAAACCATCCCAGATAGAAGCCATCCAAAACCTTACTTCAACTAGTAGCAGCTGACATTCTTTGCCCACTGAAAGGGAGAATAAATCAAAGTTTTCTTACTTTTGCAATAAATAATTTTTCCCAGAGCATGGAAAAGAAAAATGGATGCATCCTTGCCACCAATAGCTTGTATCTCCTGGTCTTTTGACGTATCACATTTACTTTTCTTTCTTAATTTGGATACTCCTGCTTCCTCACATTTTATTGTGGAGCTCTTCTTCTTCTTCTTCGACCAAAATTCTTTCTCCAATGAGCAGTCTATCAATAAAACCAAGACAGAGTACATGATTCTGCAGAGGTTTTCTATTACGTTCTATATATGCTACTGCTGATGTTCTGTGTGAACAAACCATACTAATAAAAGGGAAAGTACAGGCTGTAAAAGTGGGTGCACTATGAGAAAAATTATTTATTAGGAACACCATCCAGTCACCTAAGTTAGCATCATTCATTACCTTCATTCCACTTCTGTCCCTTAAGCCACAGCTGAGGTACCAAGCACTAGGCTTATCCCTTCTAGGTCTGATGCATTCCCCACTTGACCACGTTTAGGATTTCATGTTTATAACCACAAGTACAAATGTATGTAAATTATATTTCAATTACATCCTGTTATTTCAGTTACATCCTGTTTACTTATAAATTTTGTCCTTTACTGGCATTATCTGTACAATAACCTCCCTGAAATATAAAGTGGCAATGAAAACCTTACATTTAGGTGATTCTTCCAACTTCCTACAATCTTCCACAAAGTTTTGAGCCTCAGTTATTCTACTCTAAGTTAATAAACTTGAAGATTTTCACCCATAATTTCATTCTGTGGCATTTGAATGGTCTGGCATGTCTCCCCAGCTGTAACTGTCATGGTTTTACATTTCTCTAATAACTTATTAAAAATTACACGCACTGGTTATTTTAACATTGTTTAGATTTATGGAGGATGTGTCCAGCATGCTTTTCTCAGGTATCACCCATCTAATATTCACTCATACTAATTCACTCATACATAATCACCACACTGAGAGCAGTCCTCTGCTTTTCTGATTCACACAGAACAATCCAAGCTTGGTACACCTGAAGGCATCACCAAAATAACTGACCTTCAAAGTCTGCAACGTAAATGTAGAAACTTCCTCTCTGCCTTGTGTAACATAACTAAAACTGCCTAGCTAATTTCAGTATACCCTAAAGCTCAAAGTACAACACTCCCTGTTAAAAAATGGACCTGAAACTACCTTAAATCTTGTATTCCATGAGCACATTTTCTATTTGCAAAGCAAATGGGAAGGAAAAAAAGTCTGACAGAAACAACACCATTACTAGCTCTACCACTTAAGGCAGAAGAAAACTGATGAGCCTGTTTCCTTAGGTCTAAGTTTAATGTAAATTATGTCACCATTTCACAGTCCTGAGAATGAACAATGCATGCCAGGCTGCTGTTTTAAAAATGCGGCTCACATGCATCAGTTCCTTAACAATTATGACTTGTAAAATGCTCATTAAACAAGCAGTTTGGGAAATGCAAAAACCAAGCAATGAGGGCATCCCTTTCAAACCAAGGCCGCATGGTAGAAGCGTTGAACAGCAAACACAAATAGCAAAGATGCCCGGAAGAAAAGAGGGTATTTCATCAAATGGCATCAGCACATGCATACTTGTCATGGTTTAACCCCAGCCTGAGCCCCACTCACGCCCCCACACAGCCTGTGTTTATTCCTGCTCCACAGGAGCGTGTCAAGAATGTTTTTGCAACTCACCCACCTGCGCTGCCACTGTGAACAGAACATATTTTCAGCAAAAATGGTCAAAACATCACTTCACTTAACAAAACGTTAATTTTTACCTTTTGTAGAGGAAAACTGAAGGCTGTTTATTGCACTTCTTATATCACCTGAACAACCTCTGCAAAGCAGCTCCAGGGAAGCTCTATCAAGGGCATAATTCTTCTCTCTGTTCTACAAGGAAAAACAGCATTCAAAGCAACACAAGAGCAGGAAAAGGGGTATTTGAACATGGCTCTGGGAACCCACCTCTCACACACACCATGAGCAGGCACATGAGTGTCCACCACGTGCTCAAACCACGGAATACTACAAACTTAAAAAACCTTAATCCATTTAAGCACAGTGTCACAATTTATATAACAATATTAAATAGAAAAATGCACAGGACTCCTTGCAAGGAGTCACTAGATATAGTATTTCCTTGGAATTGAAACAGTTCAGGAATAATACAGGCTTTATGTTCATGACCTCTTCTGGTCTTGCTGGACACACAAAAAGATTATATCACTTCCTGTTATTTGTTTCATTTTTATAGCTACTGTAATAACCAGCACAATTTTCAGAAGCAACTTTGTAGACTCAGACCACAGATCAAGTGAAACTAATTTTCAAAACAAGGTATCCGTTCAGCTTGTTCCTTGCTTTCTGGGGCCCCCAGGGAATATGTTTTCATTCCTTTGGGGAGATGTGGGGCTCTACTACCAAAGATCAAATACAGCAACAAAAGTAACATACTTGTATCGGGTTCTAGCACTGCACAGAAGCTATGAGCTTTGCCAACTTACCATACTGGCTTCTGCTGCAGCTATTCGATTAAGAACTTTCATCATATTTGTTGGTGCAACGGGCTTGAAACTGTTGAATTCCATTAAAAAAAAAGTTAATGCGTTTCTAACCTCTCAGTTATTTGAGCTATGTTTTAAAGAGGTAGAAAGTCTTACCTAATATTGAATATACACAACTCCTCTACAATTTCTGGGGGGAACAGTGACCTCTGGTTGCTGTCTCCACTGAAGTTATCTGAGATTATAAAGACCAGGGGACACCTACTCGTACGAACAAAAGTCCTGCATTGCAAAACAGCAAAATGTGATGAACACCAAACTCCAGCTTTGCACGTCACTAAAGCTCATAACTAACAGTTTGTTTGCCACTGACCTGAGGATTTCATGCAGGCTGCCAGGGTCTCGGTAGAATTGGTTAGGAATGTCCTGTCCAAAACAAAGAGCTGCTGTCATTACATCCAGATGTAAATTAGTTCCACAGACTGACTGTCATGGCATGCTGCATTTCCACACGTTTGTACCTCCTGGTTTGCTTGTTGTCAACTACATTTAAACATGGCTAACACTGGAGACAGCCAGAGGAGCAGCAGGGGAAACAAACCCAAAGCATAGTATGTCTCATCAGGGAAAACTACCATCTACAAAGAAACGTTTTCTTGCTGTCTCAGTTTCCTAAGACACAGCCTTGGGTGATCTGCCTTGAACAAGAGTTTTACCTGGAGAATAAACACTCCAGGAAGTAGTTCACTTGGGGAAGAGGGTAGGATACCCCTGTCAGGTGTGACAGGACCTGCACAAGAAGATGACTTAATGAAGACAAATCTCATGAGACTCTGCTTCCTAAATTCTACCGTACACTGCACTACCCTGCTAGAATTCATGTCTGTTTTGGTCTTGAAAGTTTACAGACAATCTGACCACCAATTTCTAGAATTTCTCTCAGGAAAAGAGCTGATAAGTTCAGAAAGAAATCACTATTGAAACACACTTTACACAAGTACAAATAAAGCCTTGTCCTGTACCTGCCCACAAACCCTCAGTTCACAGCTGTGCCCTGAGCACCACCACCTATGTAAAACCAGGGAGAAAGGGCTGAATTTCAACTGTTCCTGCTTGTGTTCATTCTCATGTGTCCCCTACACTGTCCTGCATCATTAAAGAACAGGAATAGTGGAGTGTTTTCCACTCTTCCTGTTTATACACACATATATATATATATATATATGTATTTCTAGAAACTTAATCATCGAGAAACACGGGAATGACTTCTCAATATTATTTGCTCTGCTTTTTGATACTCTGTTACATCTTTCTGTGCCCAAACCAGACTCCCATTTCTGCCTGACCGCTTGCTTCTGTGGCATAATTAACTACAGGTAGAATGTGGCTCTAGACTGTTGTACAGACACACAAATTAATTAAGATCTCATCTGCAGTAAAGCAGACTAAATTCGGGAAACACCAACCCAGCATCTAGCTAGTCAGCATGTCAGTATTACAACAAAAGTTACTGTTTTAAACACAACATTCCACAAGTTTTCACTTACTTCAATAAGTATGAGCTTTTTATCATTTTCTGTGGACTCCCCAAGCATCTGAAGTTTGTTATACTTATTTGCTCTTAATAGAAAATCTTGAAAGAGAGCTGCTTGGGCTTGACTCGGAAACGTATGAAAATTTGAGTCTGGAAAAGAAAACTAATTAAAAATATGTATTCTATATTGCACCAAGTAAAATATAAAAACCCACGCAAACGAATACCAAGCCCTGCTGTTTTCTGACAGCAGCACAGAACAAGCCCTTTGGCAAACAGGTCACAAACACAGGAGAATTTTTAAAGAGGTGTAATTCAACTGAGGACCAAGACAAAGACAGTTACCTGTTTTAATTTATTTGGTTCAAATTATATCCAGGCTATTACAGAGCTCTTTATACTGATTGCAAATGTCAATTATTTTGGACTAAACACTGTAAAAAAACCTAAATCCTTTTTGAGATAAAAGCAACAGGAAGATTCTCATTAAACACTAAGATATGGGCCTACATGGATGTGGCTCTGATTTTATATGTGACAGACAGAAACAAAGCAAAAACACAAGATAAAAGACCTACCAAAGTAACTGGAAGAGGAAGGATAAAAAGAAAATTCCCCAATATACTTACCATGGCCAAACATATCTCTCAAGTCCTCCTTTGTGAAGTCTAAAGAGAGAGGATTGGTCCATTCTTGCACTTGAAGGCCAAGATCTTTGGCTAGAATTTGCAGAGTTGCAGTTTTTCCACAGCCAGGAGGGCCAGTCAGCAGCAAGACAGAGCCACCCTGACACAGAGATGCAAAACATAATCACAAATGTGATAAATAAAGACTGACAGTTGGCTGGGTATTGGTTGAATTTCTCCTAATGATCCTCTCTCCCAGTGAAACCCCAGTCACACATTTTGTGCCTTGCTCTGTTCCTAATGCCTCTGGTATATAAACTGCATGTGACTTCCAACACAACAGACACTCACCTGGAGCACCAGCTGTGCAAAACACGAGGCAAGGCTGCCAATTTGTGTCTAAGAATGCCTCTTATCAATCAAGATTAAAAACATTCTCACCATCCTTACACCAGCTCAGTGCAACTGGAAATTTGTCACGAAACTTAAAATTGAACCTGGCAGAGACAAAAAGCACCTCCAAGCACATACTGAAGAGTTGTGATTTATGACTGGGTGTCAGAAAACAGTATTTCTGAGCACAATCAGAACTCACCTCTTAGGAACATAAGTCCAAAATAAACCTGCAAGCTCTAACTTATGTTCTTAGAGTATTTCTTTGCAAGGAAGAAGATACATAATCTTTCTCTCTCTCAGCTAAGGATTTTCTGTGAACTTGAAATTGCATCCAGTTCGTTCACATGGTTAGATTCCTCCAGTTGCCGATTTTAGCAAGTTTACCTGCTTTGGCTGCTTCTGAAAGATGTGTGTTTTTAACCAGGTTTCAACTTCCTCAATCTTCTTCTTTTGCACAGCAAGGTCATTCTGAAACAAGGTTAAAATACGTGACAGTTATATATTAAACTCTTGGTTTCCAGTGATGAAATTAAATAGAGTAAATGCTGGGTAAAACATCCACAGACATGCTGGTATCTGTTCCAGTTATGAGTGTGCTCTGCAGAATCAGTGCCACAGTTAAGGATGACCACCTCATCCTGTTTCCTCAAACAATCAGTTGTCCATTCTTTGTAGTCAGGACATAATGAGCTATTTATTATTCTTTAAGTAGTAACACTACAGTCTTGTCTGTGTCAGGATACTTTATAGCTATTGTTGGAGACAGCCCTTTGTACTTTTTTTACTCTAATACTGCAGAGGTTTTTGGAACTTCTGGAAATCCCACATAGCTGGGTTTCCCCAGTGTTTAGAGTATCGGATGTGTCTGGAATTCAGCAATAGGTTCAAGAGTTTACAAGTGGGCTGACAGGAAACAGCATCTCCTGAGCAGCTTTTCCTGCTCAGGAAGCCTGGGGGAATGTTTGTGTCCTACAGAAAAAGAGCTCTGGCAGTGAATCAGTCAGCATTCACACAGCATCAATAACACAGAAGCCTTGTGCTTCACCAGACAGGGTATGGACAGAAGCACACCGTGTCCCCGTGATGTCCCTACCCCCCTGGCCCTGCAGGAGCTCTCACACCTGGGTTTCAGGTCTGTATCTCTCCACCCACGGCAGCTCCTCCCGGGCCTGGCTCCGCCTCCTCCCGGGCTTGGCACAGGGCAGATCCACAGTGCAGGGCTTTGATCTTTTCCTGGGAGGAGCTGCGGCCTTGCTGCTCTCTGCCCCGGGGCTGGGGGCTCTCTGCTCCTGCCGAGGGCCTCTGCCAGAGCTGCCTCTCGGTGGCCTCACACAGAAGTCATCAAACGGACGTGCCAGCCACTCCGCCACCTGCAGAAACAAAAATAACACAAATGTTTGGATAGGAATGCAGTGCTCTCCTCCCCTCAGCTGAGCACAGCTGTCCCTGGAAAATGGGAGATTTTTATCAAGTGTACACTGCCCCATGCCTGGCAGGGTCCAAGGCCAGGCTGAACACTGGGGCTGGGAGCAGCCTGGGCAGTCGAAGGTGTCCCTGTCCATGGCAGGAGTGGGAATGGACAGTTTTATGGTCCTGGGATTCTGTGACTCTTCTGTATGAAAAAAGATTGTGCCAGGAGTATTTTACAGCAAACTGGCGAATCAAGTTGAGAACTCCACAAACACACATCCAACCTAAAGAATTAAAAAAATAACGAAAAAACAGGACTTGCTCAGCTTACTCAGACCACTTTTACATGATGGTAATGTTCACACTGGCTCTTTGTAGTTTTAAGTATATGGCACCTTTCCCCTCTTTTTAAAAATATTTACAGTGCAACCATTTGTGAGTAGAAACAAATGGCAGAGGAGAGTTGTTGAAGCAGCACGGAAAAATCAGCTGCTCTGGGCAGCTCAGGCTGAACCAGAGCCCATGTCACAACAAGGAAGAGTGCTGGCAACAGCACCAGGATTTAAATCTGGATTTGAGGAACCCCCAGATAACAGCACAGGGGTCTTGTGACAGCCCTTTGGTGTGGGGTAATAGGCTGGGTGCCAACACCCCCTCAGTGAACATGTGAGTGACAGAACAGACACAGCATCCCCAAAAAGGGCTGTGAAGCTCTAAACCAACACACCAGAGTGCTGGCAGACAGGACATTGAGAGCTGGGTGTAGCAGGAGGATCTGACTGCTCAAACAGCTCATCAAATGGGCTCAAACAGCTCCAGCGAGGCTCTGTCTGCAAAGACCCCGTGGGAAATGAAGAGGGGGATCACGCTGCTTTTGGGGTGCATAATGCTGAAACCAGCCTGACTCCTCCATCCCCAAGATCAACATCCTGAGAGGGAGCTGAAGCTGTGGCAGAGCTGGTAAAATGCCCAGAGAAAGGAACAACCAAGTGCCACCGCTGAGAACTTCTGCAGAGCTGCTGAGTTGGCACAGCCTGGGCACATCTGCCTGACAGGGCAGCACTTCAGACTGCAAAAGGCCTGTCCCAAATTTCAGTGGCAGCATCTCCTGACATTTCCCATCTTGAGGCTGTGGGGATTCCTCGTGCAGGGGAGATGATGTGATCTCAAGGTCACTGCTCGAGGCTGAGCCAAATGCACACAGCCTGGGTGAGTAATGCCAATCTCTAACCTGTAATTGTTTTTGCTGGCTTTCATATGATTACCTCGATGTTAACAATCACAGAATCATTATAATAGGCTGGAAAACACCTCCAAGGTCATCGAGGCCAGCCTTCGCATTTCCACTGTTCATGTAAGCTTATTCACACTTCAGCGATTGTTCCAAAGTGCACTACAGCAGTGGTTATAGTGCCTGTACTGTGCAGTGAATAATTCTGATTAAGATCTCTTAGTACATTAGCATAAACAGATATGGTTTGACATCCTCAATCCCACAGACCAAGGCTGTGTGAGGTTCAGTGACATCTGTACAATCCTGTCCACACGAGCCACTGACCAGCTCTGGGTCAGGGCTGGGACCCGACCCAGCCGCCTGCACACCCCTTTCTGAGAGGTTTGGAAAGCCGGGGGCTTGGGGCGGTTTGCGGGACTACGGGAGGTTTTGGGGGTCCCTCCTGCACCTTGTAGCTCAGCGGGAGCTCCTCTGACAAATTCTGATGCTCGCACCGTGCCCGCGACAGAGCAGGGACCCCGGCACCGCTACTGCCACACACGCTGCGAATTTGCAGTCACCCGCAATACCCCGTGAAAGGGCAGGTCCCTTCCACACGCAACGACACCAAACCAAATCTCTTTCTTAGTCAAATTCAGAACATCCCTCACCGGAAAAAGTCAAACGGCCAATACAGAGCCCCTTCCCCGGACTCACCTCCGCCGGCCTTCCTGGACCGCTGCCGGACATGCTCGGCCGGGGGGAGCGCTCCGCCTGCGGCACTGCTGCCCCCGCCGGGCCCAGGCGAAGATACGATGCCGGGACCTGGGACTCGGTGTCCCGGGACTCGGTGCGCCTCAGTGCTCCGGGGAGAGAGAGAGCTCCCGTGTGACTCTCGGTGTGACGCGGTGTCTCGGGACGCGGTGCCCGGGGTGGGTCTCGGGGAGCGCTCGGCCCTCCGGTCCCGGCCCGGCCGCGTCCCCTCACACGGCGCAAGGGGTCCTTCCTCTCCGCCGGCTCTTAGCCGCCCGCGCCGCGCCGGGCAGCGCGGTGACGCCATCGGAGCGCGCGGCGGCGGCGAAGGCCCCCGACACGTGTGTCCGCGGCGACGGGCGTCGGCCATGAGGCGGCCGAACGTGCTGATCACCGGTGGGCACCGCGGCCGCACCATCCAGCCTGGGGTGCTCTGGGGCCAAACCCGGGGGGATTTGGGGGGTGGGGTCCAGGGCTGATCTCTCTGAGGGCCTGGGGTCCCGGCCCTGGCCCAGGCCGAGGTGATTCGGGGCGTTCGGTCGCAGCCCGGGGGGATTTGGGGTCTGGGGACCCGGCCTCGTCACAGCCCTGAGTGGTTTAGCTTGTGAGGCAGCAGCCTGCCCGATGTGGGGTGGTTTTGCAGCTCCACTCCTTCATAAGAACGTGGGGTTCCTCTATTTTACCTGGGGGTTTTCAGATGAATGGAGATTTCCCTTCAAACCCTCGAGGCGTGAGTGACATTCCTGCACACAGTCAAGAGTTTTCCTGTTTCACTTCCCTCTCTTGTTTGTTCTACAGCTTTTTGCCCCTTTTCCATCCCATGAACTCTCCAATGTGGGCTGTCAGAGGGTTCCAGTTCACCTGGCGGGGCAGTGCCTGAGGGGACCTTCAAGCTCTCCCTTACCTTTTGCTGTGGGTTTGATCTGCAGGCACGCCTGGAGTTGGAAAAACGACACTGGGAAAGGAGCTGGCATCCAGAGCAGGACTGAGCTATGTCAACGTGGGGGACCTGGCCAGGGAAGGTGCTGTGTCACAGCTGTCCCCCCTGAGCATGGGGACACGCTGCTCAGTGTGACTGCTGCTGGTGCACTGGGAGTCCTTGCACACCTGCCTGGTGGTTGGAACAGCTCTGGGGTGCAGCTGGGGAGGAGGAGGTTCTGGGGAGCTCAGAACCCCTTCCAGGCCCTAAAGGTGCTTCAGGAGAGATGGGGAGGAACTGGGGACAAAGGATGGAGTAACAGGACACAGGGAATGGCTCCCAGTGCCAGAGGGCAGGGCTGGATGGGATCTTGGGAATTAGGAATTGTTCCCTGGCAGGGTGGGCAGGCCCTGGCACAGGGTGGAATTCCCAGAGCAGCTGTGGCTGCCCCTGGATCCCTGGCAGTGCCCAAGGCCAGGTTGGACACTGGGGCTGGAGCAGCCTGGGACAGTGGGAGGTGTCCCTGCCATGGATGGGGTGGCACTGGATGGGATTTAAGGTCCTTCTAACCCAACCCATTCTGTGATTCTGTGTATTAAATTAGTTTACTTCAGCAGGTGTGTCTGTAGCAGCACACTTGGTGCTAAGTAGTAAATAACGTCCTTACACGGATTTTTAAGCAGAGTGTTCCCTACCCTGAACTCTGCCTTTTGCCTGCAACCTCCTGAGAGAAGCATAACAATGTAAATTAATTGTGGTAGATTAATTGTGGTGACTACTCTGCTACCCAACAAACATCTGGGAATTCTCTGTGCTGCAGGAGAGCTGTATGAAGGCTTTGATGAGGAGTACGACTGCCCCATTTTGGATGAAGACAGGGTAAGCCCAGCTCCTAGAGCCACCCCTGCTGTGTTTTGGCCATGCAGTGCCAGTCAGTCTGCCCTGTGTGTTGTGGTGCAGGTGGTGGATGAGCTGGAGGACAGGATGAGCGAGGGGGGGGTGATTGTGGATTACCACGGCTGCGACTTCTTCCCCGAGCGCTGGTTCCACATCGTGTTTGTGCTTCGCACGGAGAACTCGTGTCTGTATGACAGGCTGGAGAGCAGGTGTGTCCCTGGGCTACATTACCCTAGAGTGCTCTTGTGGGCATGCCTTAATGTTTAGCTTTCCTATTTCCCAGTTCTGCACTGCACTGGTGTGTGACTCTGAACTCCAAACAAAGTGTCCCAAGCTCTCCTCACAGCTCAGTCACACAAAACAATCCTTTTCCAGCCCCACAACCAAGGACACCGCTGCAGCTCCAGCCCCAGAAAGTGCAAACAGCAGAGAATTGAGGGGAGAATCTGGGAGGGTGGGACTGCAGAGCCTGGAGCTGGGATGGGACAATGAACTCCATATGGGAATGGAGCAAAACTGATAAAAGTGTGAGAACCCATGACTGGGATCCATCCAGGGTGTAGCCTTGGCTCATGCACTGCCCAAGGTGAACCCTTGGAAGGGTTTTTAATAAATCCCTCTGCCCAGCCTCTGCTCCAGGGAGCCTCTCCAGGCATCAGTGGGACTTCACTTAGGGCATAAATCACTGATTCTCAAAAAAATACCTCTGTTTTCTCTGTGCCTCAGACTGCCTCTTGGTGCTCTTGTTTTCCAGGGGCTACACAGGGAAGAAGCTGCAGGACAACATTCAGTGTGAAATTTTTCAGACTCTATATGAGGAAGCTGTGTTGTCATATAAAAAGGAAATTGTACACCAGTTACCCAGCAACACTCCAGAGGACCTAGAGAGAAATTTGGATCAGATTATGCAATGGATTGAGCAATGGATGAAGGACAACAACTGACTTTTGGTGTAACAGTAACTGCTGGATCTCTTGGGAGGCATGGTTTAATAAATTCATAGTTTTTGTATTATAAATGACCATAAACGTTGTTGTAACTGGCTGGGGAGTAGAAGGAGGTTCGGAGTAGCCAGGTTGTGAGGATTTGTAACAGCACCTTGAGAGACAACAGGAGAACTGATACAAGTGACTGAAAGAATGAAAATGAGGCGGTTGCCCTGAGTAGCAGGAGCTGTGTTCAGTACCTGAGAATTCCTTGGACCTTACAAATAAAGCCAAACCATTAATTCCCTGCAAGAAAACTGTAAAATCTTGATAACAGATGGCAGTTGAGGCACTTTTGATTTCCAGAGGGTGGAGCAGTGTCCTGAAAATGAGTTGATGCTGAGCTGTGGGATCAAAACCTGCTGTGCTCCACTGTGTAATGCAGGGTGATGCAGAGTGAGAGGGTTTGGTACAGGTTGAAGCAGGTCCTTTGCTTTGGAGGGAAAAGAAGTGATGCGAGTTATTCTGAAATGATTGCACAGAGCTTTGGGGATTTCTTCATGTGTAAGGAAACATCAGCCATGTGAGCACTGCTCTGGTGTGTTTGACAATAAACTTTATTTTTCCTTTTTCCTCTGTGCTGCCCATTCCCTGTCCCAGTCTGCAAGATTACCCAGGAAATGCGTCCATCACTTGTCAGGACAGACCTGCAGTGGTCCTAAACGTGGCCACTGATAAAACAGAGGCAGGGATCTGTTCTGATTGCTGTTAAAGCCTGGGCCCCAGGGGGGCAGGGCTGCACAAGGAAGAGAAAAGCCTTTCTTCAAGAGAAAAGCTGCTGGGAAAGAAAACCTTTGAAAGATTCTGCAGGAAGCGCTTGCTAATAAACTCTATATAAATGAGTTTGGATAGTAAAACTTCCTTGAAAACTTCTGTCGTGAGGAGTGGTGTTGTTACACATTTCCAACTTCATTTTGCTGGGCACGGGGCTGCAATACGGACCGCTGATAAAGAACAAGAATAACCAAACAAACACCCAAGCAAACAAACCAACCGCTCCGTGCGAGCGGGCTGCGGGCAGCTCCCGGAGCCGCTCCCGGGGCGGGACCGGCACCGCCGGTGCGGGAGCGCAGGTGGGTCGGGGGCTCGGGGGGACCCGGGGGTGGCTCCCAGGGGGTGGCCCCGAGGTGTCCCCACCCCGGCCGGGGTCTCATCGCGGGGATTTGGGCAGCCCCGGCTCCCCGGCGGAGCGTTTCTCGCTCGGGTCTCGTCCTGCTGCTATAAACAGCTTTCCTGTTTTTCCAGGGAAAATCTGGCCTTGCGGGAGGCGCTGTTCACCGGGAGGTGAGGGGCCCTCAGTCAGGGAAAAAAAACCCAAACCAACTGAAACTAAAAAAACAGAAGGAGAAGATGGAGGAAGCAGAAGATGACATGACATGTGGAGACTTGGGAAACGGACTTGGGAGAAGACCGGGAGGTGTTTATGAAGGGGAAAACTTACAAAATTACTATTTAGTTAGATCTAGGAAGGGATCTGGAAGGGCTTGTAATTCCCCCTTGTCAGCAAAGGCAGCAGAAGAAAGCGATGCTGCAGCTCTTCCTGCTCCAAAACGAAACAGCTTTTACGATGGATCACTCAAAAAACCTGCCTCTAGTTCCACACGACAGAATAGCTGTGGTAAGAGTAATCTGGAAGCTAATCATTCACGATAAGAAAAGTTTTCGTTAGTGAAAGTGAGCCGTTCAGCTGCCTCACAGAGTGTAATCGAATTTTAATTCAAGCCTTTTGCCAAAATCCCTGGAGGGTTCGGTGCCTGCTGGGATCCTCCACCTTCCTCCCACAACGTGAGCAGCAGAACTGCTTCCACTGGTCAAGGCCGTGACCATTCCTAGTGTGAAATGTCCGGTTTTAAAGTGTTTAATTTTGCATTTGAAAGTGACATTTAGCAAAGAGCATCCTGTGGTGGGAGCTCCTAGGTAGGTGTAGATGTGTCGGTGAAATTGAGTGACACTGCTTGGATTCCTGCTTTGTTTAAGCTGAAGTCTTCCTAAAGATAGTACCTAAAGCTTGTAGCTAAATATTCAAAATATTATTTGCTCATTAGTTGAAATTAGTGAATTGGCTTACTTCAGGGGTTAGGAAATTGTTTTTAGAACCTGCATTGGCATTCATCTTCCTTTTTTGTGAAGGCAATGCTTCTGTAAAAACACTCAAGTGTAGGCAGTGCTGTTCATTACAGTCCAGTTACTTTCCTGTCAATTTCTAATATTTTGACTGAAGTATTTTTTGTGCAACTTGCTTATTTCTCTCCTTTAAACAATTCCCCATTATCCTTTCCACAAAAAGCTCAACTATCTCTGTTACTTGAAAATTTCCCCTACTTCTAAACAGTGCTGGTTGTGGTTTCAACTGTGGATGTTGGAAAGTTGCAATCAGAAAAGAATCTAATTTTTTTTTTCTAATCGAGATGGCAATTTTGTTGGCTTTATTTTAAAGGAAGTTATAAAATGTTTGTCTTTATGTCTCTTTACAACAGACATTTCTTTCCCCCATTTCACATCTTTAATTGTAAAGCACTGTCTTTGAAGTTCGTATTGATGTGTTTCTTAAATCTGTTTGTTAGCTCCATAAGAAAAAACCCCACAACACAAAGATGAAAATTCACCTTTGTACATTACCAGTTTTCAGGGTGAAATCCTCACTTTCAGTTTTTTTTCCCTTTAAATATTACGATATCTTATAATCTAGTATCCTCTATTAATCCTACAGAATCTAATACTGAAGTGTCAAATGAAGAACTAAAGCAACAACTTCGAGAAGCTCTGGAGGTTCGTAACAGTGCCCAAGGTGCTGCTCTCTAAATCTGCATTTCCTTTCAGTGTTGTAGGAGGATCTTGGCATCCTGAGAGACTTGGATGGACCCAGGCTCTTGACATTAAAACACCTTCGTTAGCTTTTATGCCAGGAAATCGTAGTGTGAGGTGGATTGTATATTCTCAGGGGTTTGTTTGTGTTTTTTTTTTTTTGGGATGTAGAGGGTATTGAAGATATTTCTGTGCTTTTCTGGCAGATATTTTTATTTTATTAAGCGTTGGGGTTTGAAAATCTGTAGTGTAAACAATCTTTGGATTTTTAGCCTGTGTTTTTGTTGAAAGGTAGTTAACAGTCCATTTTGGTTTTACTGTGGTTAAATGTGTTGAGGTGTTGGCATGACAGCCAGCTGACTTCAGCTGTAAAAATACACATTCTCTCTGCACTGTGTTCTTTAACCTCAGGTGAGCCTGTGAAAAGGCATCATACAGGTAGAACAGAGGTTTTTTTTTTGAGGAGGGAAAATTACATTGGTTTTACAGTCAAATCTTACCAGGATTACCTTGGATTTTACTCAAATGTATCCACTTTGCTGTACTTCAGGAACTTGAAATTTTGAAAGTTGAGCTTGAAGCATCTCGAAGACAGCTTGAAGGAAAAGATGAAGCCCTAAGAATCCTGCAGAGCATGGTAGGACCTGTTCAGAAATCACTTGGTACTTGGTGGTAACAAGGAAAACAGGCAAAATCTTCTGCTACTCCTCGTTAAAACCTTAAGGCCTTCCCAGGGCTGTAATTTGAGTCATTGAGTCTGCAGGTGTCTACAGACTTGCCTCTGCAATTTAATGGAACTAGAGTGTTATTTAAGAAAAATTTAGCATTGTAGCAATTCTCATAATTTTACCTTTGAGGATCCTTCAGGATTTATCTACTAAACATAAAATTAAAGCCTTTCTCCAGTCCCTTGTATTGAAGATTTTGCCAGTGCTTGGAATCCTACTGCAAAGTCTGAGTATGTTGAGTTCACTGCTCCATCTGCTGCCCTAGAGGCCAGTGTGCCTTAAAATGTCAGGTTGTTCTTTTGTGCGTAGTACTTTTATTCTCTTTCATTACAAATTCTGCTGAAAATCAGTTCCTGGGATTTAGCCTACTTACATAACCCATTTCTACTGGTCTAGTTTCTACCCTCACATATTTGTAGCAAGTTAGGCCTGGATCAGAGCTTAGGTGCGTTGTGACCCAGTTTTTTGAGATGTGATTTCCTGCACGAGCCCTGGAGAAGACATGATCTCAAGTTAAATGATGCTACACTGTCAGTTGCAGAGGTTATGGGATTGACACCCAAGTTTTTATGCAAGTTAGACTTGAGATCAGAGCCCTCTGGGGCTCACAAGCAAGTTGCTGGTGTTTGTAACTCTGCACACTGCTGTTTAACTATGAATGTGAACGTCTCTAGGTGTGAAACTGAAAAAATTAACTCAATTTAATCACAGCGTTTGACAGAGTTGAATTTTGGGATTTGGTTTGGTTGCTTGTTAATTTTACAGGCTGTATTTGACAAAGCCACAAGCCATACAAAAGCAATGCTTCAGAAAACCGAGGAGGAAAAGAGGACCCTAGAGAAGGTAAGGTGGGAGCTTCCTTCACACAGAGAAGCCCATGGATATTAAAAAGGGGTTATCAGACTGTTTATTTAAATCAGTGAATACCTGGCATTAATTCCAGGGGTTTTGTAAAAGGAATTCCTGTCCCTTCTCAGTAGAAAGGGAAATATTAATTTATCAGCCTTTTGGTCTAGGCCTTTTGGTGCTGTAATAATAATATCAGAAAATTCCCAGAGTTCTTCCTCTACTTTCAGCTGTTGTTTGTTGTGGGTTTGAGTTGCTCAGAGTGAGCTACACAACTCCTCAGTGGTTCATCTGAGGCTTCCCAGGGGCTCTGGGAAATGGGTGCCCAGTTTTGGTAGGGAAGCTGTGAAGGAGGAGGGAGGTGGTGTTGAGCTCCCTTGATAAAATGAGTTCATTTTTTTGGTTCCTCCTGCTGTTGTTCCACTCCCCATAATAGGAGTGGGACAGGGAGATGTGACAGCTTGGGTTTGTCTTTGTTGGAGGCCCCTGGAAGCATTAATTGTGTAGCAGAGACTGGAGTCCATAGGCCAGAGATGCAGAAACTTTGGTGTCTGGTACCAAATTTGCTGTTAGCAGTGTCACAGATTGTCACTGGTCACTGAGATCTCTGCCAAGCCCAGCACCCCGGCATCCTTCTGATGGGAGCCCTGTAATGAGCTGCTGCAAGCTTGTTTTGTTTCCACAGGAAATAAATATCTTGCAATGGGAAATTGAATTTGATCAGGACAGATTTAAAAACATAGAGGACACCTGGACAGAAAAATACGACAGGTATTTGACTTACACTGGGTATCACTGGGGGTTTTGTTTGATTTTTAAAAATTGCACTGAGTGCTCTCTGTCATCTCTTTTGTGTTCCAAACTTGCATCCTTAGGTTCTTTGGGGGTTTTGTATTTTCCCAATTCCCTTCCAAATTCTGGAAGATTTTGATTTTTCACACAAGTCACATTTGTATTTTTCAATTAAAACTTTTAGATCTATTGTCCTGATTTTTTTTTTTTTTAAGTGTCTGTAGGCTGGGTTTGCTAGGCTGAGTTTTATTTCATCGTGTGACCTTAGCCAGCTGGGGACTGATTATCCTTATTTACCTTAACTGTAGATGAGGCAGAGAGAATAATAATATATGCATGGAAGTGGAAATATAATTTCCTGGTTAATTATTTCTTTATTGTCTTGCACTGTGTGTCTGGGTGTGAGTACAGGTAAAATGCAGTGGTTTATAGAGAGGCTGATCAAGAGGTTCTTTGTTAAGTAAGAGTCACTCTGGGTGGACAGCAGGTGTGGTTGGGCAAGAAGAATGTACCAGAGGCACTGAACTAATAATACATAACAGACCTGGAGAAACAGCAGACTCACTCATCTACATGTAGAAATTATATCTCTGAAGCCTGCCCATCAGAGGAGTTGTTATTGTCATTATTTTTTTTTAAATATTATTGCTGTTGTTTTTACAATTCAGCATATGTTTCTATTTAAATGTGTTTCAGCTTCCAATCAAAGAATAAGCCAGAAGTTTCCACACCATTCCATAGGTACATTTGTCAAGGGATACCTCTTGAAAAGCTCTCTGGCTTTCCTGTCTGAATAGGTTGGAAGTGTAGCTGTGCAGTTTGGAGCCACAAAACTGGTGTTGACTGATGAAAGATACAGAAATAGCTTCACAAAACTGACAGCCAGGGGCTCAGCCTGCTTTGCAAAACATCTCATATTTTTCTGATAGTTTTCTGACATCTGAGGCAACAGGACAAGAAGAATGTGGATTTTCCATGGTTTTTTTTCCCTCCGGGGGAAATAATTCAGACTAGGCTGCATTTACTGACAGCTGAGGAGATGCACCAAACAAATTGTATTGCTGTGACATTTAGCTCGTCAGATTGCCACTGTTCTGTTCAAGAAGGAAATACTTCAAGGAAAAGTGCATTACCAGTGCTTTGTGTGTTCTCACATTGCAACACCTGAAGGCACAGATGTTCTTGAAAACAGGATTCAGACTAGAGGAAGTTTACAGACCAGAGCTGTCACACCTCTAATAGCAGTTTTGTTCTTCAAGGAAGTAGGAAATTTCTAGCAAGTGTTATAGAGGTTCATAATTACCAGTTTCTTTGCATTTCTAATGGAAATGTGGCACTTAACTCTTGTTAAAACTGTGGCCATTGCCTACTTACACATACAATTTTTAAAAAGATTTATATCTAGTACTCAGCTCCTTTCACTTTTGATTTTTTGATTCCCTCTTTTAAGTAATCCTAATTCTGATTTGCAGAAATATTAGATATCATGCTTTAACAGGTTATTTATAAAATTATTGAGTGTCCACTAAAAAACATTTTTTACAATAAATCCATTTTCTAACTTCTACAGGATATACTGTGAAAATGCAGCTCTTAAGGAAGCATTGAAACTGAGGACAGAAGAAGTTAAAACACTTAAAGCTGAAAATACAAGTAAGCCAGCAACAGCTATTCCTCTGAATACACTGTTCTTCAGGAATAAATCAGGATTTAGTGAAAGGTGTAAGCTTCCCGTGGGGATCAGTGTCTTGTTACTGGAAGCTGATCTTAGTGGATATGCAGAAGCCTGGAAATTAAACTTGAAAGCAGGCAGGGCAGCCACTGGATCAGAGGACTCAAGTTCCTTTCCTTTATTTGTGCCTTCCAAAAAGCTTTAAAATAGCTGCCTTAAATCATTACTTCCCCAGTGTTGTGCTGTTCTAAATGAGAGGCTGCCTGAATTCCAAGAGAAGAGCACTCAGTCCTGAGGCAGAGCAATACAGGAAATGGTTTCTCTCTCTAAGTGGGTCATTACTTCTGGGAGAACACAGAACAAGGAACAACTGGGATATGAGTTTCTCCATCTGCACTCTCATCTTGTTCCCAAACTGATGCTTGAACTATAAAACTGCTTCATTCAGGTGTAGTTGAACTCAGAAATTAAGAAATCAGAGCAGCAGGCTTTTGTAATCTCTTTCTTTGTTTTATTTTGTAGTCCTGAACCAGCAGTGCTTGGAATTCCTTGCAATGCTAGATGTGAAACAGCAGAAAGTTTTTCAGGAGAACATGTCGTTGAGCAAAAGTGACATTACTGATTATACAGGTCTTGAAGTAAGTATTGCCTATGTGTTTTTCCGTGTGGCTGCTTCAGAGGTATGTTTGTGTTCAAAATATATAGAGAAAAATCACTGCTCATTACGCATCCATTTTTAGCTAATTAGCACGTGCCTTTAATCAGTGCCTGTGGTTCTTCCTGGTCCACCTTGCAAAGAAAGATCAGACAGAAGAAGGCATCAGGCTATATTTCACAAGCTTATTTTTCTTCTTCCTAGCACTTAAACCCTGCTTTAATGATCACAGCAGTATCCCCTGAGGGCTGCAGGGTGTGGCACACCCATCTGTCAGGTTCTGCCTGAAAACTCACCTCTCCTTGTGAGTCAGAAGCCTCCACCTCCTGCTCTCTGTGTGTTTTCAGGGTGGTTTTCTGCTGGCACCTCTGTGGGCAGGTACTGACCTGTGGTTTGTTTTGGGTTTTCAGCTGGCAGTGCTGGGAGCCTGCACCTGCAGTCCTGCTGAGGGGCAGCCCTGTCCCTGTGCCAAAGTGGCAGCTCTCACTCGGAAGCAGCTCCTGCATCTCAAGCAAGAGGTGACAAACATGGGTGGGTGGGGACAAGGAGGGAGTGTTCCTGCACCTAAAAAACACAGGAGCACACAACCACTGCTTGCACAAACTCAGGTGTCTCACAACCACAGCCGCAGAAACAGTGCAAAGTTTGTTTGTGGTGCTTGTAATGCCATTGTTTTTGCTGGTAGAAAAGATTGTAATTATATCTACTCAGCTTTACTAGTTAAAATAAAGTGGTTTTTTGTGTTACTTTCCCTTCTCCCAATACTTTTTGATCTGGAAGAAGAGAACACACACACCCTAAGTGTATGCCCTCCATGAATGTACACACTGTGCATGTGGACTGACACTGAACCTTTTCCTTCCTTCCTTCCTGGCAGTGCATTTCACCCTTCCCTTGCGTTGGCATCTGCACCCAGAGCCTCCAGCTCAGTCAGCAAGCTGATGGTGCTGGAAAGTACCTATTTACCTCACACTTAAATCAATGATGGGAATTCCAAGCTCCTATTTTTTTTCCTATTTATTGAAATCGTGCAGATTTAGAATTTTTCTTCAAATTTGTATTTGACTGCAGATGTAGTAACCATCCTTGTGGTCTCTGCAGAACTTCCAGCTGACTAACTGGTTTTGAAAATAGATGCTGGCCTGTCCCTTATGATCCCTGATATGGATTCTAATCTCTTGCTCCTTTTTTGACTGGCCCAGCTGTGATGGGATGTTATTTCCCTCCTTGAGCTCTTGCACATGTGCAGAGATAAATAAATAAGCAGAGATGATAGTGTGGTTGGCTGGGGATGTGAACATGTGCAGACAATGAAGAGTAAGGACTGTAATACACATTTCAAAATAAGTTTCTTTACACATCAGAAAAACTCTTTGGTTCCTGCTACTTCTTTGATTATATTTACTTGCAAGCTGTCTGTGTTTTAATATTAATTTTAAATCTGCTTTTGCTTCTGAATTAGCTAACATGCTTTAAGTTTCCCCTGAATTAAAACCAGGTTGAAAATCTGAAGAAGAGCAAGGATGAAGCATATATCATGGCAGATGCCTTCAGAATTGCATTTGAGCAGCAGCTGATGCAGAGGAAGGACCAGGCTCTGCGGCTGGCAGAAGTGATAAATGTGAAGAAGGAAACCAAATTTGCAACCTGGAGACGCCTGCGAGGCACTGGTAGCTGGGCAGTCTGTGTGTCTGGGGGCTGAGAAAAGCTGATGTCTGGCTGTTCTTTAAGTGCTACCAGCAACTTCTCTGTTGTTTGGGTTTCTTTTCAAATGAGCTCTGTGGAAGAGTTGGGGGAGGAGGAGAAATGCAGAAAAAGAAAAAGCAATGTAGTTGGAGGGTTTTTAGCTCCAAAAAGAGTACTGAGCAGCCTGGTCTAGTGGAAGTTGTGGAACAAAATGAGCTTTAAGGTCTCTTCTAACCCAGGCCATAATTCCATGATACTCCATGACTGGAGTACTAAATAGATTTTTTCCTCTCTTTTTCACTTTTATTATGCATGTGTATCAATATTAGTGTTTATTAGTATCTTTACACTAATACAGAGTTCCAAAGCCCTGTGCAAAAGAGGAATAATTCTAATCTGTAAAGCAGGAATAATTCTAATAATCTTTCATTCTTAAAAAATATTATATAAAAATATTAAAATAAAGATAAAGAGAAGTATGTAAGTGCTTACATCATGATGGAAAACACTGCAGACTTTAAGAATGGCACGATAAAATTATTTTGACTATTGGCCCATAGCTGCCAGGCTTAGAAGGATGGTGTGTCTCCCAGATTCCTTGGGCAATCCTGGGGTGCAGCACTACGACAGCATAACCTTGAGCAGCTGTCTCCCCTGTGCTGGCACCTCTGCTGTCAGGCTCTGTTGCCTGGGACAAATGTTTCATTTTACAATTTCTGGTAATTCTACAAACACGTAAGCACCTGTATCAGAGAATCTTTGGGGGTTTTTAAGGTATTGATTTAAAACAAATTACACAAATTATTGTTTAACTAGGGCACCAAAAGTGTGTTTTCCATAGAATGAAAAGAATTCTCAGTTTGCCCAGGCCTGAGGTATGTGTAGCCTTCATGTGACAGCAGGAGCAGTGCTGCTGTGTCCCATGCAGAGGGAGAAGCTGCAGCTCACACTGCCCTTTTTGCTGAGATGATTCAGATCCAGGTTTATCTTATCCCAAAGCTGTTTTTCCCTTCCTGAGCAATTCTGCAGCTGATGCACTTCTGTTTTCCTCAGAGCGTGTCAAGCTCCCGGGGAACAAGAACAACCTGGGGCGGAAGCTGTCCAGCCTGCTTTCATCAGATGGGGACTGCAGGAAGGTGGAGGAGCTGGACAATCCCCACGAAATCCTGCGGATGTTGATAGATCTGGTCAGTATTTGGTTTGACTCTCCGGAGCGTGCGCGTTTCCCGGGTGTACATCCCTGACCTGACCAATGGCCGCTCTCCTTTCTGTTGAAGGTCAACGACAAGGAGGAGGCCCTGGCGCACCAGCGCAAGGTCAGCTACATGCTGGCACGGGCAGCTGAGGCCAGGGCGGCCGGGCTGGGGCAGGAGACAGCAGGAAGGTGTCGTCTTGGAGCCCCCAGTCCCTTGGCCTCCCCTCACGCTGACGGCCGTCGCCTCCCCATGCCAAGCCCTGCTCCCGCCCTGCCCCTCACAGCGGCGGCTGCGGAGCTCCGCAGGCCACGCTCCTGGCCCTTGGCGCTCGGGGACCGTGAGGCACTGTGCGAGTTCTTGCTGTGGGGGCAGCGTGGTTTGTGATAAAGAGATTCCTTGTGGAAACACCAGAACTGCTGTGATGGCGTCACTGTGGGGCCAATGTCACAGCGCGGGTCTCCGGGGGAGAGGGCGGCGTTTGTCAGTTCCACCGGGGAAGGGTCTATGGGCTGAGCCAACAGTGTCCGGTGATGGAGCCGCAGTGACGTAACTGTGAGGGTGTGGTGTCACCGGAACAGGTCTGAGGGGGATGGTGGAGCGGCAGTGATGTCACTGTGAGGGTGTGATGTCCCCGGAACAGGCCTGAGGGGGATGGTGGAGCGGCAGTGACGTCAGGGCGGGGTCTGAGGGTGTGGCATGACAAGACCCGGAAGGGAGGGGCGCCCCCTGCCGGCGGAGTGCGGGACAAAGAGAGGCGCTATGGCCTGCACGTGCGACTCCGCCCCATCCCACAGGCCCCGCCCCTCCTGAGTTAATACACGTGACTCCGCCCCTCTGTGTCAATCACACGTACAACCCCGCCCATTTCAACATACCACGCCTCCCCACGCTGTCCGTCAGACGTGTGGCCCCGCCCCTTCCCCCGCCTGCGCCCCACGCCGGCCGTGGCGGGAAGCGCACGCGCAGGGTGGGGATGGGCGCGGTCGCGACGACGTCACGCCTGGGCGTGGCCGCGCAGGCGCATTGCGTGCAGCGGAGGGTCGAGGCCGCCGCCCGGAGCTGCCGGCGGGGCTGGGGCGGGCCCTGAGGGGAGACGGCCCCGAGACGGCCCCGAACCGGCCGGGTGAGGTCGGGGTGACGCGGCTGTGGGTGTCTGACCTCTGGGTGGGTTATTTGCCCCCGGAGGTTTGGGGGTGTTAGTGATATTGTTGCTTACTGCTGTTCCGTTTGTCTTTATATGCGGTGTGTATAGTATATATGCAGAGAATGTTATGTACGGTATATGGAGAATATATATGGCATTTAAAGTAAAAGATACGAGATTATTTTGTAGGTTATATAGAATACATATATGGTACATAAAGTGTAATGGACAGTCTTACACTGTACACTTACGGGCATTAGCAGAGTGTAAAACATTTTGAGTCTGTGTTTAAATAGGAGCAGTAATGGCAGAGAACTGATCACTGACACCTTCTGGGCAGTAGGGTCCAGCTGGCTGCCAGCGCCAGCTGCTGTCAGTGCTCTGCGGCCCGGGCAGTGTGACACGAACCTCGGTCATTAATAATACAAATCTGAGCAAACGGCATGTTGAGGGAGCCGCGGTTTCCGCTGAGGAGCAGTCTGCCGGGCCATTCTCCAGACCCGTTTGCTGTCACTATGTGCTGTCGGAGGCAGTGGTGGCACTCAGTGTGTGTGTGGCCACCGGCCGGTTCCTCCCCAGCTGGTACTGCTGGAAATCACTGCTGGGCCGTTTTCTGGCTCCAGTTTGCTGTGTCCAATTCTGAGTTTCACGGCAGAGGAAAGAGAAGAATCTGCTGGGCAGGATCCAGCAGAGGCCACAGACACGATGTGGGCTCTGCAGCGTCTCTGTGGGAGCTGGGAAGGGGAGAGGGGATGCCATCGATGCATCCAAACATATCCATCCAGGCTGCCAGAGGATGGGGCCGGGCTCTGCTCAGGGCTGCCAGAGGCAGCACGAGCAGCAATGGCCAGCGAAGAAAGCCCAGGCAGCTGCAGCCCAGCAGCAGCAAGAACTTCTCTCCGTGGAGGGGCAGAGCCCTGGAACAGCTGCCCGGGGAGGGCCTGGAGTGTCCCTGTCTGGAGCCAGCCCAGCCCAGCTGGACACGTTCCTGTGCCCCTGCTCCAGGGGACCCTGCCAGGGCAGGGGATGGATGGACCAGAGCATCTACAGAGGTCCCTTCCAACCCTGTAATTCAGGGAATCTGTGATTCTCTGGGTGGTGTGAGTCATGCTATTCTCAGTTCACAGCATCAGGGTTCTATGGGCAGACGAATGAACGAACACTCTCAGAGGCTGAGGGTGATGTGGGATGGAGATATGAGGGTGATAATGTCACCACACTGATGGTTGAGTTCTGTCCTTCTGAAGAGTCTGCGTTTAATGGAATAGCACTCTTCAAACAATACAGTTTGTTGTGGTGTGCCCTGTAAGCTTGTCCTTGTTTGTCTGAAAACTTCTGCAGCTTCTGCCTTTACCCCGTGATTCAGCTCCCAAACTTGCAGTGGCAGCAGCCACCCCAGCTTGTAGTTTGGACAACAGGTTGTTTTGCTTGGCAGGAATAATTTTTGGTTTTAAGTTTTTCTCACAGTATTTGTTCAGTTGTACTGAACTCTCCATCAGGTTGATTGCTGATGAGCTCTGTGGGCAGCTGATTCTTTAAACTTTCTATCTGCAGGGCCTCAGGCCTGTGTGTGGGTGTATGGTGTTGGGGCATAGGGTAGGTGCTGAGGAGGAAAAAGCTGGTAATTAATTCCTTCAGTACCTCTGGTGCCTTTTCCGTGGTTTTAGAATTAAGAGTTAGACATGGGTGAGGGAAAAAAAGGGGTTTTATTTTGGCATTTAATAAGAAATTTTATGGTGTAGCAATTTGTCAAGGTGGAATATGTCAAAATTCATACATACTGCAGATGGTGTACACAATTTTACAGGTTTTGTAAATTGGTATATTTAACAAAGATGTTTCAATGAGACATTTAAATGAATAGTGTGATTTTTTTATTTTGAAGTATTTTTTTTCCTAGATGGGTCCAATATTAGTTCTCAGGATGTATTTTAGAGGGGGTCTTGGTTTCTCGAGATAGTGTAAGGTTTTCTGACTTTTGACTGTGAGGCTTTTAGGATGTTTGGTCTTTTGGCTCAGTAGACTATCAGGATTATATTAAAATATTAGGCTTAAAGAATTACAAATATGTATGTTAAGGACACTGAGAATTTATGAAGGGTATATAAAAAGAAAAGGCAAAAAAATCATCATGGCATCACCCTTAGCATGGGAGAAAGGGCACACTGTAGTAAATGAACATTTCACTGTGAACTTAGTGCTTAGTGCTTGTGTTTAAATTGGAGGGTTTGCTCTGTTTGTGGTAGTTGCTGGGGTGGTAAGGTGGAAAAAAACATTTAAATCCTCTTACAATTCTTAGTGCAGCTTTATGCTCAGGCTAAATGATGATGGAGCTGAAACAAGACAACTGTGCAGCCAGGAAAAAGATTACAGTTGTGGTGGTCAGAATTAAGGTGGCTCCTTAATCCTTAATTAGTGGTCATCTCTCTGGAGGGGAGATGTGCCCCTGCTTGTGTGTTCCTTTGCCTCCAAACCGCAGTTTGGGCTGTTTTAGTAAGTTTTGTGTAAAAGCAGGCCTGGCCTCTGAGGTGGGGATTAGCTGCAACAAACTGCAGGTGTGTGTGAACACTGCAGAGAGTGGTTTTCAGGGCTTCTTAGACATCAAGAGGCAGCTTGGCTTCAGACCTTGAACGGGTCAGTTGGTAATAATTAATAATCTGTTGTGCTTTGCAAGTTATCACCACTGAAATCGGCTAGCTACCTCCGTTTACAGAGCATATCTGGAAAAAATCCATGCTGTAGGCTGGCCACTCAGTCTCCCAGCAGCCTTGTGTTATCTTTCTCCTTTAAATAAGAGTGTGTTGAGAAGTGCCCAGGGGAATGTGGGTTTTGAATTCTGGAATATGTGCCTGTTACGTTAAGTAAGTAATTTATGAAGGACATAAAAGAAGTGTTTTTAAACGCCCTGCCACGCTTGTGGTCAGCGCAGTCATCGAGATCTCAGGGTTTGCATTGCACAGCTAATAGTTAACAGCTTTAATGTGGTAAGAGCTATTGCCTCTGCTTCTTACCTCGTGCTGTGTGGGGAGTGTGTCTGACCATTTGTTGGAGATCTAGGATGAGCTCGTTTAGGGACACAACAAAGGTTTATCTGGACCAGTGGCATGTCCAGTGTGCACTTTTTTTGTAGTATCTTTTGTGCTTTGATTATTATTTTTCCCATTTTGAGATGGACTGCTATTTTATCTTCAAGTCTTCTCCTACATAAATATTTAATCTATCTGAATGCATCTGGTCTTTAACAGACAATGATTTAAATATCATTTAAAAGTTTTTTAAAAAAATCTATAAAACGGAGCTGGTGAGAGCCTCAAGCTGTATGTCTCCTTGCACTATTAGGGACTTTCTGCCTCAGATAAAGTTCTAAGCATTAAATTTATTTTTGAAAAAATACTGGTCTGTGAACCAGTTTAGACTACATTCAGAGTTCTAAAAAACACGTTCAGAGAACAACAGTTGTGCCTACCTAAAATCATACACAGTGGTGGTGCTCCTGGTTTCTGATAGAATATGTGTAATTATTTCGTTACCTCCCCCCCAGAAAAAAATATATGTATATGCTCAGACCAAATTCAGTTTGCTGAAGCATGTGGTTCCTCCAAACCCTTCACCTGGGGAAGCAAGCAGCCATTTAATAAAAACATGTCACCAGAGCTTTTTCATAGCTTCTAATCCATTAATGTGAACACTGGGACAGGCTGTGGGCAAATCCAGGCAGCAGAAAATAAAACTTGTTCCTTTTGCTGGAAGGGGGTTTGAAGCATGAGAAAATAGAAGACTCTTAAAATTCTTTGGTGATGCAGGCATGTGGAGTCAGGACAGAGAGGTGCAAGGGGGTTAAGGGGTTACTGCTGGTCTGCCCTGTTTTGGGGGGTTTTGATTTTGTTGTGGGTTTCAGGTTTTTGCTTGTATGCCTGTTGCAGAAAAGATGAAAACCTATGAAAACTTTGAGGAAAGAGTAATGAAATTAGGATTAACATATGCTAGTTTTTCAGGGCTAGGTTAATGATTCAAAATATTTTAGCAAGACAAATAACTGTTTTATTTAAAAAATGGATTTAACTGAACAAAGCAGCATTGCTGGGTTAGTAGACTGAGGTATGACAGTTTTCTGAGCTCTCTGTAGAGGTGAATTAACCCATATTAAATAGATGTAAATATTGGCATATGATTTTAGTTCTTTTTATTGAGCCCTACCTTTTTTGGAGAGTTTAGTGGGCCAGCACTGTATGGCATCAATGCACCCTTCTAATTAGCATTATAATCTAATAATTGATAGTTTTGTAGTCTAATAATGCCCTTATGCTTAAATCAGAATTTGTTGTGTGTCTCTCAAGAGTGCAACACAATTAATATTCTCTAGGCCTTTTTAATTAAAGACAAAGGTAGACAAAGTAATTACTTGCTTCTCCTCTATATTTTTTTTAAATAGGGAAGGTTTTTGGTTCTTATTAGTATCTGTTGTTATTGATATCTGTGATACAGGGTGAAGTTGTATAATAAATACCTACAGAGAACAGAAATCAGCATTACACACCTCCTGATGGCCCGTTTTCTTGTAACCCTTCAATATTTCTTGTTTATGTGGTCTATCTGGCTATTGACTGTCCACAGGTACGTGCTTTAGGGATGGGATCTGCACTTTGATGTCTCTCAGTGAATCACCAAAACCTGTTAATCGTGTAAGGTTCTTAATTGAAACAACTTCCAGTTCATGTTGTTACATCCCCCTTGCCAGGAGGTCGTGATTGCTTCAGGAAGAGCTGTGTTCAGGTGGGTGAGGAGAAGGAGCACTGAGTCTGTGCCTGCTGCTCTTTGAGCCCTCTAGACCTGTGTTAGAGTGCAGCCTGACCACCTTGGCTGTCACTAACTGGTAGCCACGGATATCAAAACAGTGATGTATTCAGGGTGTTCATTTTTGGCCTGCATGTGGGGACAAAGTACTGCATTGCTGCATATTTATTTCACCTTCCTTATGCTTTTGCAAGCCTCTGTTTGAGCTGCACATTGCCTTCAAGTGCTCTTTTCCCGTGCATGTGAGTGTGGTAAATAATTGCATAGCATGTGGCAAACAGTTACATATTAAACACAGGTTAAAGCTCCTGATCTTGACTATTCAGTGAGAGGAAACCTTAGTGGAGGGAGGTAAGGCACAGAATATAGATCTGTAGCTGCAGGGTGGCCTGAGTGGTGTGAGAGGATTTAAGTGTTTGTTTGGGCTCTTAAGATTTTAGAAGAATGCTGGACATTACTAGATGGTCAGAACAGCAGTTGGATTGGGGTAGGGCATGCAGGCAGCCAGTTCAGAGGCTGAATGCAGAGATAAAAGCAGAAGGAAAACTAGACAGCTCTCTGCAGGTGTTTTTCACAGACATTAGTCTAAATGGATCTCAGTCCCTTCAGCTGGCTCAGTGGAACTGTAAATACTGATTTTTTGATGGGCACTTCCTCTGTATGGGTGTTCAGCCATTAGAAAAGATGTGCAGTTGGAAAACAGTTGAGTGACTGAAAAGGCATAAAATTGAGTGGCTGGAAAGGTTCATTAAACAAATAAACTGGGGTGTTTTGCAGTGGGGAATGTGATTGATTAATAAACAGCTTTCTGATGAGCTGGTAAGTCTATAAGAAGAGTTTTATGTTCTTGGGGGTCTCAGAAATTTGTTTTATAGCTGTTTATGTGTTTTGAGTAGAATAGAAATTATGAGCTGAATTGCCAGGTTGGATTTTTAATTTTTATTATTATTTACACATTATTTACAGTTCAGTTGTGTGGAAAGGTAATAATGACCTACTTATTTTTTTGCCTATGAACTGTGTGGTGTAAAATGTTAGAAGATCCTAATATTCCTTCTGGTTTTAAACTTGATGATATTGTAATGCCATAGCAAATTCTTTCAGATGCCTTTTATTTTTTTAATAAGTAGCCTCAATTTTGCGATTTGAAGTGAATTTGGGGTTGTATTGTTCATAGTGCTGAGGACACTGAGCATATCCAAAATATTTAGAGACTGCAGCCCTGTTTGTGCTTTGGGTTTGTTTACAAGAGGGAGAACAAAGTATTAATGAAAAAAAAAAAAGCCCTCATATGAGCTGCAGTCTAATATGAACCCTTGGGCTTTGTAAACAAAAAATGCTTTGAATTAAATGCTGTGTTTTTCTCTGTAGGTTTAAGAAGGCTAAAGCTTCACTCAAACTGTGACTAGAATGGACAGTTACTTTAAAGCTGCAGTCTGTGACTTGGACAAACTGCTTGATGAATTTGAACAGAATACAGGTTGGTTTCTGCACTGCCTTTTTCGTGGAAGTACATGGTCAAATGACTGTTACCATGGTGTTTGAAAGTAGCATCTGCTAAGTAAAAGCTTGTATTGATGAATAGATGGGGTTGAGAGGGAGTACACTGTGGAAGAGAGGAGTCTTATAAACTTTGCTTTTGATCTCTTCTTGCTTAAAATAGATGAATGTGAGTGCTTCAGAACACCTCAAAGTCCATATGAGTCAAAGCTTTCTTCAGTCCTGGACTGCTTGGAGCATGCACACCCCACACCAGGGCAGCCAGAGGATCCTGCCAGATGTCCTGCCCCAGAGCAGAGCTCTCTCTGTGCCCCTGCAGGCATGGGCAGCGTGCTCAGTTACTCCCCACCCAAAGAGAAGGGTGTTGCTGGACCTGACCTTTTGTCCACTCTGGACAGTAGGCCCCTCAGTGAAGCTCAGGCTTTGAAGCTGGGAAGGTGTAGCATACCTGTGTGTGATCTAGTTAGTGACACAGCAAATTTAATCCACTCAGTGTCTGCTGCTGAGGGGGCTCAGAAGCTGCAGCGGGATGACCTCCAGGACATCCAAGGGCCTGCTGGCTGTGACATGTCTTGTGTCCCTCTTCCTACTTGTGTGACATCACCTGGCTGCACTGGGGCTGCCAGCACAAGCCACAGTGATGGGGACTCAGTGTTACAAGATATAGGGCATCTTACAACAGAACAAAGTAATAATTTTGCTTTAAAATCAGAGAATTATGCTGCAGGAGCAGTCCTGGGTCTGTGCAATGATCACCACAGGACAGAACCTATGAGGTGCAGTGAAATACTCGACCACCCTGGACAAGCTGCTGCCCTGGATACTGAATGTGTCATTGTGGCACCACACAGTTTGAATGCATACAGTCCCAAAGATGAGAAAGCCTGTGAAAAGCTGCCTTTAGAATCACAAGACAACAGCACATGCTATGCAGCAAGCACAGAATTGTGTGGAGGAAATGCCATAGGAGAGGTGGACCCAAACAATGGGAGTAATGCTGATTCCATGCCTTCAGATCTGCCAAAGAGGCATCTCTTGCACAACAGCAATACAACATCACCTGGAAATTGTGTCTCACTAGGCTGCTCGTGTCAAATAGGAGCTGAAGTAGAATTGGAAAAGAAAGGCACAGAAGAGAATGTAGATAAAGAGCTTAATAGCAGTGAGATAGTAAGCAGTGTTTCTGGTTCATGTATGTCAGCTGAGGATGTCCAGGCATCTCTGTCTTGTCTTTCCCTTCCTGTGTCCATGTGTGGTTCATCAGTTGTAACAGAAGAAAAGGTTAATCCTCTACCTCAGAATGCAGTGGCAGAGGTTATTAATGATCCTGTAACTGTTCATGCTGCAGAGTCTAAAATCCACCTCCCTGGCAAGGAATCCTGTGAAAATACTAGCTGGCATCAGCAGGAAGATTTAACTGAAATGAATGAAAGTATTGCAGAAAATAGTAAGGATGGAGAGAAGTGTAGTAATGAGAATGTAACTGATGATGGTGATTCTCAGCAAATCAAAGCCTTTGCTTCTGGTTTTCTAGACCTTGGAGCTGAGCCGTCTGGTGTTGTTGTAGACACTTTTTATGATGAGAGCATGAGCTCTGTTATGGCTGACTTTACTGTTGAGGAGGATGTTATTAAAAGTGATATTCTAATAAGTGATGCTGAGCTTGATGATTTCTTGTATGGACAAAGTGTGCAATCCAGTGTGTTGAAGTCATCAGACAATGATGGTAACTTGATGGAAGCTGATGCAGATGGAGGGAATTTAACAGATCTGAACACCCTGGATTTCACAGAGGTCAATGAAGAATTTATGCAAACAAAATTGGAGGAGATAATGAGCATTGATAGTAACCTTAAAGCATCTGTTCCTGGCAGTGAAGTGGAAGCTGCAGCAAAAGTCAGCATGTCTCACAGCCAGGGCATGACTGAGAGTGGCAGTGGAGCTGTGGCTTCTGATGTTTGTACTAAACGTGCTAGACCAAAGCAGTTGCTTGACCTTTCCCAAGGAGCTGCTGGTCAGAAACAACTGAATAAAATACATGAACCTGAAAGAGAAAACCAGGAATCTGGTTCTGTTACTGCTGAAGCTCCCCTCTCAGACACTGGTGTAAATGTTGGTAATTATTCTGACGCTGGGGAAAGCAGCTCGGAAGCTGGAGGAAGTCAAACATCTGAAAGCTCTGAATCGCGTAGAACACCTGCAGTTCTGTCGTGGAAGCAGCCCCTGTGGGTCCCAGACTCTGAGGCACCCAACTGCATGAACTGCCAGGCCAAATTCACCTTCACAAAGAGACGACACCACTGCCGAGCCTGTGGCAAGGTGAGTTACTGCAGAGGGGTCCTGTGCTGCTGACAGGAAACAGAGATTCTGATTTAGGCATAACCAAGATAGAGAAGGGAAAGAATACTGACACAAGTTTTCTAGGCTCAAAAATGCTTCATTTAACAAAGACCAGTTTTTATTTTCCCTCTATAGGCACCTAAAGACTGTCAGGAAAGACTGATGTTAATTAGGAAACATAATGACCTTTTTTGTGGAAATTGTGATTAAAGAGAAGTACTTAAATATGTTCTTACCTGCCATTACTGGCTGGGCTGATGTCTTTTGCATAGAGAAGGAGAGATGAGATGATGGACTACTTCATCATAATCATATTGAATCAGCCCGTTATTGAGCTTTCAATTTAAGTGTTTATGTTTTAAAAAATTGAGTGGTGATGATGAGTATCCAGTGGTTTCACTAGCGATTATAACTGTAGAGTCCTGCCCATGAACCTGAAGGGATTGTGCTCTTTCAGGACATGTAGCAGCAGTACCAGTGCAAAAGGATTTATGGTCTAAATCTGTCTTCCAGTGTGTTTAGGTGTACCATTTTCTAGGGAACTAATCTTAGGGGAAAAGTATGTGATTCACCAACAAAATGAGTAATTGCAAAACTTTTTTTCAACCTGAGGTCTTCCACAGAGAGCAAGTGGTGCCCAAGCTGATAGTCAGTTCAGAATTCCCTTGTGATCTACTGTGGTTTGTAGTAGTGCATAAATGGAAATGCTAGCAATACCAGTGACCTCACTGTTCAGTGTTGCTCTGTAAGCTTTAAGGATGAGGAGACAAAACAAAAACTAGTGTCAGTACTAGGTTTTAGCATCCCCAGTGTTAAGCACCACCATGGTAGTTTTTCTTTGCACCCCTCTTCTAGCTCTGTGTATTTAAAGCATGATGCCCATTTACTCAGCTGTAGCCAGCATGAACTAAAATGTAGGTGTGAATTGGAGTGTCCAGGAAATTTAAGAGCTCCTTGTGCCAACCTGGAAGCCATTGAACTTACTGCCAGAATATCCTGGTGAGATTCTGTGATGGCTTAAAACACAGTCCTCCAGAGTGGGTTCCACTTCAGTCATGAGACTGACTGACTTCAAGTTCCTGTGAAGTTCTCACTCCTTGTCTAGAGATGGGGGTGGGAGACCCTTGACTGCACTGTCCTGTTGACAGCTGTGAGTGTGTCAGCTGAGGGGCTCTTGGCAGAACAGCAGTGAAATTAGTGGGAGCACCACAGTGACTGTTTATTAGGAGAGTGACTGAAGGCAGCATGGGTTGTCTAAACCTTACAGATATGGGAGTGCTGTGCAATTACAGCTTTTCTGAATGTGCAGGTTAACCTTCTGCCTTGTGAGACTTCTTGTCTTTTTAGTAGCAACTCCTTTTTGTCTTCAAAAATCCCAAGTAAGACATTCCTTGTGAAGCTGCTGTTTGTGTTTTCAGCAGCTTGGGAAGTAAGGGAGAACTGGTAGGAATTCACAGTTATTCTCTGTGGACTGTTCTAGAAGACAGTTGTATGGATTCCCGTGGTCCTACCTCTTTTTTATCAATGAAATGGCAACACCTGTGGACTCTGGCATCTGTAATGGAGGGCAGTGTGCAGTTAGTGTTTTCCCTGTTTTCTCTCCCACCTGCAGCCCTCACAAAGCCAAACAGCTTTGCAGTTCCATTGTCCAGGTGTTTGTCTCTTGCTGTGGTACCATTCTTCTTCCTAGTTCAACCAGGACCCACTCGTTTGCTCCACAGCCTGCTGTTCACTTCCCTTCTCCTGTCCCTTAGTTTGCCTTCACCTTTTTAGGTGCATTAGGATTAATCCTCGTGCAATCCTCTCAGGTCCCAGTGTCACCAGAGGTATGAGAAGGGTATGAGGAGAATAATCCTTGCAGGGGATTGCCATTTGAAGCCCTGAAGTGGATTATAACTGATTAGTGATTAGTCCTCACCTGTTCCATTCTTAAAGTATGGACTGAGCGTGCGTGTTTCCTGTTGAGGTAGATTACCTGTGGCACTAATCCAGAAGCTGCTGGAATAGTTTCTTTTTTTTAGCTCATATTGTGCTGATCAGTCACTGCTTTTACAGCAACTTTTCCTGTTCAGAGGAGTTAATTGTAATAACTTTATTTTTCCTATGTCACTACTGTTTGGGATTTCCTGCCCCCCTCCCTTGATCCATTTTGTTTTTCTGGATTGGGAGCAATTAGGAGTAGAGAAGACCTTTAGGGGTTTCAGAAGACGTTTTGTCAATGCTTCAGAGACTGCATACACCTAAGAATAGTGTGATTCATTAAAAACTTGCAGATCATCCTTAAGAGAAGATAAAGGGAAAATGACAAAAGCTCCAGATATTTATGGCAACTCTTGCAAAACACCAGCTAGTCTAAAGACATAATTCTTTGAATGGGATTGTGTAGAAGCTGTCCAGCCTAATAAGACACACTTTCCCCCCTGTTTCTGCTTAAAAATAGACAGGATATATACCCTGTTGGAATAGAAGAGCATATACTGTTCTTCCAAAGCAATGTTCTCTGAGAATACTTGTCTGAGAGGAGCTCATCCCATGCAGGCAGCACTGCTTGTTCTTGCTGAGGGAGCAGGAGAGCCACTAAGCCTCAGCAGTGAACCAGCATGCCCCAGCAGCCTGGAGCAGAGAGCTCTGCTGTCCCCGGGGGGAGAGAGGAGCATGGGGTGTGTGGCAGGCTGAGAGCAGCTTAGTGAGAGCTCACTAAGAGCTGTAGAGCTGGGACTAAAGCACCACAGCAAACCCCAGCTCTGCACCTCAGTCCTTGGCCCAAGCATGGGTGATTAATGTAAAATGGTTACAGGAGCATCGAAAGTTGCAGTGAATTTGGGATAGGTGCTGCAACCTGAGATTCTTTTCACTGCTCCAGATAAGAATGTTAATGTAATTTCAGTTAGGTCCTCGATATTGCTGCTTCCTGCTGGGTATATGTTGTGGGTTCTGTTCTCTGTTGGTTTTTTTTTTGTTTTTTTTTTTTTTTTTTCTGAGGGTTTCTGGGTCAGGGATCAAGATACAGGTTTGAATACAAGGCTGCAGATGGTTTAGAATGGAGCAAGTGCATTTTTTGGAAGAGTTTCCTATTCACTGTGCAATATGTCTGTAATATTTAATGCAATCCTTTTCTGATTCAGGTTTTCTGTGGTAGCTGTTGCAAACGAAAATGCAAACTGCAATACATGGAGAAGGAAGCAAGAGTCTGCACTGGCTGTTATGATGATATTAACAGAGGTAAAGAGGGGTTTTTTAGTGATTGTAGTAATAGTTGGGGTATCGCTTTTACCTTTCTTCTTTTTGGGGAGCTTCATTACTCTGATGTAGGTTTTCCTATTTCTGAGATGTAGGGATAAAGATAATAATTGTATCTCTTAGTTGGATTCCAATTCTTGTTTTGAACTTTGAGTCTCAAGTTGGTTGTTTTTCTATTAAAAATAAAAATAGTTTTTAACTCTCTAGGACTAAATGGGAAGTTACAGAAGAATGCAATTTATCCTGTTGAGTCATCTGTGACAGGAATCTAGCAGAAGTTATCCTCCACGGTAGCCCTCTGTGTGTTTAAAGGCCACATCCCTGCTTGTTCTCACATGTTGTTTGCCCACTTTCTGTTGCTTCCTGTCCTGTGTTTTTACAAGTTACTTACCAGGGCTGCAGTAAATGACTCATCAGGTAACCTTTTCTTAACTGGAGGCTAACCATGGATGCTTATGAAAACATCAGGAGAAGCAGATGAGGTCCTGTTGATGAGTATGTAAATAACAAGGTGAAAACATGTCAGATTTTTAATAGGCCACCTGAGTGGAGTTCAGCCTGACAGATGTGCCACGTGTTTGCCCCAAGGGTTGGGGGTCACAGTGATGTAGTCACTGCAATACTGCCAGGAGGAGGGGAGGTCTCTCTATCTCATGAGAAATTAGGCAATTATACAGGTTTAAAACAAATCTAAATTTCCTTCCATACAACAGTTTGAGTGTTTATTTTTCGTAGCTAGATCACAAACTGTGCATTGCCTCTGCCACAAAACAAAACAACTCGCCCACCCACAGTACTGCTCTGCAAATGAAATTTAATCAACTATGAGATCTTAAAAACTAACCACATTATTTTAGCACAGGCATTTGAAAGGATGATGAGTCCAACTGGTCCTGTCCCAAATTCTAGTGTCTCCTCTGAACATTCTCCCGCTGTTCCACCGGTGGAGGAGGCCCAGGTACCTGGTAGTGCCAGCTCTCCTTCACCATCTGCACTGTTGCCCATCTCAGCCCTTAAACAACCTGGTCCTGAAGGTACAGATGCTAAATGTATCCAACGCTTGAGAGTCTCTTTGGAAAGAGCTGCTTATCACATCTGGGATTTATAGCTGGTATTTTTTGTGTGAAACAGGAACACTGCATGGAAACACTTTCACTTCCCAGTTTTGGTGCCAGGCCCAAGCTGGGACTAAATCTCCATTTGTGAAATCTGGATGTTACTCTTTTCCTTGCCATCTCTTGTTTATATTGTAAATCTTTTTGTGGAGCTGTTAATTTTATAATTTTTACGTGTCTTGGAAGAGGGGGGATTGAGGAAGTAGTCTTCTGTAATGTGAATTAATAGATTTAACTGTAGCAGGGCAGCTTCCGCTGCAAGTGAGAGATTTTGTTGCAGGTATTTGCCTGGTTGGAGACTAGCTAATGTCAACCTCTGCCTGTGCTTCCTTCTAGTAAACAGATTGTACATTTGTTGGGGAGAAGGGGCTTAATTTCTGTCCCTTTCAGATGTTGGAACAGTGTGATGATACGGAGTTGTTGTTTTAACCTGTCACAGGGCTGTGCCCCAGAGAGCAGAAGAGGGTTTGGTTTGCAGATGGTATTTTGCCCAACGGTGAGGTGGCAGACACAGCAAAGCTGTCCTCAGGAGCAAAGAGGTCTCAGGACTCCAGCCCAGTGAACGTGGAGCTGCCAGAGACACCCATGGTAGGAGTCAGGGTGGTTCAGCTGCATGAATTACCTGTTGGGACACCTTGGCTTATCGCTGATTGCACACCACGGCTTCTGATTCACAGCCTTTGGATCCCGAGACAACACTTGAGAATTTTTTGGTGGGGCTGTGAAGTCCTTGTAGTAATTTTCAATTTGAGCAAAATCGAGCAAAGTTTTCAAAGGAAAACCTTGCTTGGTTTGAGGTGAACTTCAAAAGTGATGTGGCCGAAAATTTGCCAAAGCAGCTTTGTTTTGTACACAGTCTTTGATGAACCACTTTTGTGAAGGTGACCTCAGCCACAATCTTAAGCCTGTCATTAGCAACATGCTTACAGTGCAAGTTTGTGGTTGGTTGTTTTTATTTCCAGTGGCCTGCTGTAGTTTCCCAGATGGAGTAAGAGTAACCAAGTTGCTTAGTGGCCTGCAATACCACATTATAGGGCGCAACAAAATCCGTGTATTGCTTCTAGTGTGAACTAATACTGAACTGAGAGGGGGATTGGGTTTTTTTTAATCATGAGTCACATGCATACTGTTGAATGAACTGCACTTTAAAAGAAAAGTCCAAAGAAGAGGTGTAAGTTTGCTGTAGAAATACTTAGGGAGGTTCCTCACTTGAAGCCTGTTAAGATAAAACATAACACTGAAACACTGTCTCAAGTAATAACATAAATTCCATTATTCTCACAGCACTCAAGATTTTTTAAAATAAATTGTTAAAGCTAAAAAATCTGATTATTTGTATATAAAGGATTTGAACACTTACCACGTGTATAGCATTTAAAGCAGCTTTTACTCATGAAGAACTATAGTAATCAAGTCAAAAAGAGTTGAAGTAATCAGAAGATACAGCCTGTCTCTCATTTCTGGGGGAAAGAGTAGGATATTTGCACTTGCAGAAGATGAGCAATGTCTAAAACTAAAAGCAGCATGGACAAAGTGAGTGGAATACAAATAGCTGATAATTCTCCTGTGCAGCCTCAGAAGCTCAGACAAAACCAACACAGTGCAGCTCTGAAGCAGAGGCAACACAAAATCCTGAAAGTGCTGCCATGGGGTGTTATGGAGGACAAAAATGCCAAGTAGTATGAAACACCAGCAAGCAGATTCAGGGAAGAAGTCTATTATTAGCCAATTTAGCTATGCTTTGTCTGTGTTTTTTGTGGAGTCTTCCTGTTGAGGTTCCTGGTTTGTTGTTTGTTTTTTTTTTGTTGTTGTTGTTGTTGTTGGTTTTTTTGGTTTGTTTTTTTTTTTTAGTGGCAGCATATTTGTTAAATGGAGGATTTGCTGGAAGCTGGTGGGACACCAGGAGAACTACAGGGCAAGCATAAAGTTGTCAGGTTTTTTCTTGTTTTGTGGACAAAGTCTTCCCTCTAGGTGTAGGATGCAAGTCTAAAGAAAGATAATGTGCATCTTTGTTTTTTGTTGGGAGGTTCTTGGGGGGGGGGGGGGGGGGTTGTTTTTTTTAATTTTATTGTTTTATAGTAGCTGACATCCCAAATACCTGTGTTCATGGCTTGTCATACCCATCCTGCTGGCAGAGCAGCATGGGTTTGACTGCAAACTGAAATTAATCAGGCTGAGCAAAGCTATGTTCAGCTATTAGAAGAAGAGTAGAAATAATGTAGAAGCATGTTTATAGTGCTCCACTTTGCTGATCCAGTTTGTGTTACCAAAAAAAAAAAAAAAAAAAAAAAGAACTGTGCATCTTCACCCATGTAACTCCTAAATGAAAAAAGAAGAGGATCCAGGAGAGATTTGCTGGCTTTGTTCTTATTAGGAGGAAATGTATTCTCAATTTTTGTGATAAGATTTTTGTCCTTTTGCTTCTAGAATGCTAATAGTTGAAGTTTAGCTGGTTGTGAGACAGTGTAGACTTTTTTTGTTATTTCTTCTTCCCAGGCTGCAAACACAGAGGAAGATGACCTGATAACTGAATGTCCTAGGTTACAATCCAGGATGTGCCCAAAATCTATCACTACCTTCATGAACTGCTAATGGGCCCGTCAATGCCTTGCCATGACTCATAGATAACTCCCTCCAGGAGCTCTCTCTGTTCATGGGCAATCAAGGACCTGCTGCAGGACTCATAGAATGATCTCATCCCATTGTGATGTGCTCCACCCAGAGGGAGGAGCCAAGGATTCTCACCTGGATATAATGTGGGATTTGGGCCCTTACCCACTAGATCTTTTGCAGAGGACAAAGGCTATCAGACCTTCTCTACGAGATCACTGCTTCAACTAGACTGCTTCATCTGGACTGCTACCACCAGCCCAGGATTTTCCACCGCTCCAGCTTGGTGCTCTCAGAGTTCCCCGCTGGAATCAGACTGCCCCAGGTTTTGTAAAGCAAAGTCCCTTTAATTTTCAAAATTATAATAATTTGGAGGGAGGGGATTTGAATTCTCCATTCCAAAGGGAGGCTCTGCCCTCCCTAGCAGACACCTGTCTTTCAAACCAAGACAGATTTTTTGGCGCCCCACGTAAGGCAAGAGGATATTGAGAAAAAAAAGGGTGAAAAGGAAATAACGGTTCTTAAATAACTTAATTTCTTTTGTACTGGATATAGAAACCTCATTAAGTATCACCATGTTGCCTAGCTTAATCAGGTTCAGATTGCATGTGGCCGGGGTGGCATTCCTCCTATTTGCAGATGTGGCCGTGGCTATATTCCTCCCATTTGCGAGCCATTATCTGAATATGGGCCCCATAACTAAAGCTACCCTGGCTGCCATCCAGTTTGCTGTGTGGGTTGATAATGTGAGGAATTCATAGATTTTTAACTTCCTCTGGAAGGCAGGGACACGGATTCAGGGCTATCACACACTAAAAATATATTTTTGGGGTTACTTTAAGAATGGTAGCTTCTGTGAGGAAATAACAGCGGGGGCAGTTTTTACCCAGCCCTTCAACCAGTTCTTTGTGCCTATCCTAGCAGCTTTTGAAGGGTTTAAATTTCCTCTAGATATTAACCAAGTGTTGCTGATTGTCCTTGTCTATTTAGTTTTCAGAGATAAGGTGAGATTGACTTGGGTCAGTGCACAGACACCAACCTCAGAGACTAGGGACCATGTCACAGAGCCTGATACTGCCCCAGAGACTAGGGATGCTGCCCTACCACCTGACCCTGCCCCACAGCCCACCTCAGAAATCAATCACCCAGATTGGGTGGGAGTTCTGGTGAAGGAGATACATGAGATGTGCCCGATGCTGAAGGAACACATTTCTCCAGTGGTGGCCTCGTTAGCCCCAGCTGGTGGGAAACCCTCCCCCTGCCCTGAAAAGCAAGAGTCTGATGGTGCAGCAGTGGAACCCACAGATGTTACAACCGTCCAGGTTCCAGATGAACCACAGGGACAGTCACAGCCAGCAGCAGTTGCCACCATGGAAACAAAGAAGTATAAGATGAAATCCGAGCACCCAGGCAATAAGGATAAGAAAGGAGGGCCCTCACAACCCACAAGGGAGCCAGAGGTTGAGATCATCACCAAGTCCCTGACGTATGAAAGTCTCCGCAATCTGCAAAAAGATATTGCATGACGGGGCTGTGAGGCTTATACAACGTGGTTACTGCGGGTCTGGAACCTTATGGGTACAGGTGTGCAGCTGGATGGTACTGAGGCAAGGAATTTGGGACCCCTGACCCAGGACTCGGGTATTAATCAGGTATTTGTAAGGGAGCAAGGCCCCCCTTTCCCTCTGGGAGCAGCTTTTAATGAGTGTAAGGGAGAGATTTGTCCACAGAAACAGAATTGAGGAACACCATCATAAAACGTGCTGGAAGACCCTTGAGGAGGGGATCCAACAGCTGAGAGAAGTAGCAATACTGGAGATACTCTTTGGGAGGGGTGGACAGCACAATAATGACCCTGACAAGGTCAGGTGCACAGGGCAAATGCTGTGGAATCTGGCAACTAAAGGGCTGTGTGAATACACTACTTTCATTGCGATCATTAAACCTTATGCCAACCGAGGGACAGTGGGTTCTGTTGCCAACAGGCTCAGAAATTGAGAGTATGATCAGTGGCCCAATGCAGGCTCATGTCTCTGCTGTGGTTGAGTAGCTTAAAGAGGAGATGAGGAGGAACAGTACCCATATGGCACCGGTGCAAGTTACAGGCCCCAGAGTCAAAGCCCAACATCTCCCAGCTAGAGAGAGAGAGAGTACACCTCACGAGCTGAATTCCTTCCTGCGTGACCATGGGGAAGACATGGGATGGTGGCATGGGAAACCCACTTCTGTGCTGGCAGCACGGGTGTGTGAGCTCAAGGAGAGAAGCACTAACGGAGGAGGTGCCACTAAAATAAAGGTAGCTTCAGCCTCCCATGACTGAGCCACCAGGTATTATAGAAGTGAGGATGATATGTCAGATCCCTTTGAAGGAACCTCTACTGTGTATGCTCAGGAAGGGAATAATAACCAGTGCTAGAGGGGCCCTGCCTCTAGCAAGGCAGAGGCACGGGAAAACAGAGTCTTTTGGACTGTGTGGATTCGATGGCCTGGCACATCAGAGCCACAAAAATATAAAGCTTTAGTTGACACTGGTGCACAGTGTTCCCTGATGCCATCAGGACATGTGGGAGCAAAAACCGTTTCCATTGCCGGGGTGACAGGGGGGTCATAGCAATTGACTCTGGTGGAAGCTGAGGTGAGCCTGACCAAGAAGGAGTGGCAGAAACATCCAAATGCAACCGGCCCAAGGGCTCTGTGTATTTTGGGCTAGATTTCCTCCAAAGTGGCTATTACAAAGACCCAAAGGGATTCAGGTGGGCTTTTGGAATAGCTGCTGTAGAGGCAGAGGGCATCAAGAAATTAAAAACCTTGCTTGGACTATCAGAGAACCCATCTACAGTAGGACTCCTGAAGATAAAAGAGCAACAAGTACCTGTTGCCTCCTTGACAGTGCACCGCTGGCAGTACAGGAAAAATGGAGATGCCGTGATCCCCATCCACAAGATGATCCGTGAGCTGGAGGGCCAAGGGGTGGTCAACAAACCCACTCACCCTTCAACAGCCCCATCTGGCCTGTGAACAAGTCTGACGGAGAATGGAGATTGACTGTGGACTATCGTGCATTGAATGAAGTGACTCCACCGCTGAGCGCTGCCGTGCCGGACATGCTGGAACTCCAGTACGAGCTGGAGTCCAAGGCAGCAAAGTGGTACGCCACCATTGACATTGCCAATGCGTTTTTCTCCATTCCTCTGGCAGCAGAGTGCAAGCCTCAGTTTGCTTTCACCTGGAGGGGCGTGCAGTACACCTGGAACTGACTGCCCCATGGGTGGAAACACAGCCCCACCATCTGCCATGGACTGATCCAGGCTGCACTGGAAAAGGGTGAAGCTCCAGAACATCTGCAATACATTGATGACATCATTGTGTGGGGGAACACGGCAATGGAAGTATTTGAGAAAGGAGAAAAGATCATCCAGATTCTGCTGGGAGCCGGTTTTGCCATCAAGAGGAGCAAAGTCAAAGGTCCTGCCCGAGAGATCCAGTTCCTGGGAGTAAAGTGGCAAGACGGGCGGCGCCAAATCCCCACTGAGGTCATCAATAAGATCACCGCGATGTCTCCACCAACCAACAAGAAGGAAACACAAGCTTTCCTAGGTGCCATAGGCTTTTGGAGAATGCACATTCCTGAGTACAGCCAGATTGTGAGCCCTCTCTACCTGGTCACCCGGAAGAAGAACGATTTCCACTGGGGCCCTGAGCAGCAGCAAGCCTTTGCCCAGATCAAGCAGGAGATCGCTCATGCTGTAGCCCTCGGCCCAGTCAGGACGGGACCAGAGGTGAAGAATGTGCTCTACTCTGCAGCCGGGAACAAGGGCTTGTCCTGGAGCCTTTGGCAGAAGGTACCAGGTGAGACCCGAGGCCGACCTCTGAGATTCTGGAGCCGAAGTTACAGAGGGTCTGAAGCCAACTACACCCCAACAGAGAAGGAGATCTTGGCTGCTTATGAAGGAGTTCAAGCTGCCTCAGAGGTGATTGGCACAGAAGCACAGCTCCTCCTGGCACCCCGACTACCAGTGCTGGGGTGGATGTTTAAAGGGAAGGTCCCCTCAACCCACCACGCCACCAATGCCACATGGAGCAAGTGGATTGCCCTCATCACACAGCGCGCCCGTATCGGAAACCCAAATCGCCCTGGGATTTTGGAAATAATTACAAACTGGCCAGAAGGTGAAAATTTTGGTCTTGCCGATGAAGAGGAGCAAGAACAAGTGACCCGGGCTGATGAAGCCCCGCCATACAACCAACTGCCAGCAGATGAAACTCGCTACGCTCTTTTCACTGACGGTTCCTGTCGCATCGTGGGGATGAACCGGAAGTGGAAAGCAGCCGTATGGAGCCCCACACGACAGGTTGCACAAGCTACTGAAGGAGAAGGTGGATCAAGTCAACTTGCTGAACTCAAAGCCGTTCAGCTGGCCCTGGACATTGCTGAAAGAGAGAATTGGCCAAAGCTTTACCTTTACACTGATTCATGGATGGTAGCCAATGCTCTGTGGGGCTGGCTGGAAAGATGGAAAAAAGCTAACTGGCAGCGTAGGGGAAAACCAATCTGGGCTGCTGATGAGTGCAAAGACATTGCCAGTCGGGTAGAGAAGCTACCTGTAAAGGTCCATCATGTAGATGCCCATGTCCCCAAGAGTCGGGCTAATGAGGAGCACAAAAACAATGAGCAAGTAGATCAGGCTGCAAGGATAGAGGTGTCACAGATAGACTTAGACTGGCAACACAAGGGAGAGTTGTTCCTGGCTCGATGGGCCCAGGATGCCTCAGGTCACCAAGGCAGCGATGCTACCTATAAGTGGGCACGAGACCGAGGGGTGGATCTCACCATAGACAGTATTTCCCAGGTTATCCATGACTGTGAGACGTGTGCTGCCATCAAGCAAGCCAAGCGAGTGAAGCCCCTCTGGTATGGGGGGCGGTGGTCCAAATATAAGTATGGGGAGGCCTGGCAGATTGACTACATCACACTGCCTCAGACATGCCAAGGCAAGCGCTATGTGCTGACCATGGTGGAAGCCACCACTGGATGGTTGGAGACCTACCCTGTGCCTCATGCCACTGCCCGCAACACCATCCTGGGCCTGGAAAAACAAGTCCTTTGGAGACATGGTACCCCTGAGAGAATTGAGTCAGACAATGGGACTCATTTCAAGAACAGCCTCATAAACACCTGGGCCAGAGAACACGGCATCGAGTGGGTGTACCACATTCCTTATCACGCACCAGCGGCTGGGAAAGTGGAACGGTGCAATGGGCTGCTTAAAACCACCTTGAAGGCACTGGGTGGGCGGGAATTCCAAGAACTGGGAGATTAATTTAGCAAAGGCCACATGGTTAGTGAACCAGAGGTTCCACCAACTGAGCAGGCCCTGCCCAATCTGAGCCTTTACAAACAGCCGATGGAGATAAGGTTCCAGTGGTGCACATGAGAGGTATGCTGGGAAAAACTGTTTGGGTTAATTCTGCCTCCAGCAAAGGCAGTCCCATCGGTGGGGTTGTCTTCATTCAGGGACCAGGTTGCACCTGGTGGGTGATGCAGAAGGATGGGGTGACCCGATGTGTACCTCAAGGAGACATAATTTTAAGTGAGAACTGTGTGTAAGGTTTCATTCTGTATGTATATATATGTATGTATATATATGTATATCTGTAAGAGTGTGTGATTTAGATGGTGATAGAATAAGGGGTGGATTATGTCCTAGGTTACAATCCAGGATGTGCCCAAAATCTATCACTACCTTCATGAACTGCTAATGGGCCCATCAATGCCTTGCCATGACTCATAGATAACTCCCTCCAGGAGCTCTCTCTGTTCATGGGCAATCAAGGACCTGCTGCAGGACTCATAGAATGATCTCATCCCATTGTGATGTGCTCCACCCAGAGGGAGGAGCCAAGGATTCTCACCTGGATATAATGTGGGATTTGGGCCCTTACCCACTAGATCTTTTGCAGAGGACAAAGGCTATCAGACCTTCTCTACGAGATCACTGCTTCAACTAGACTGCTTCATCTGGACTGCTACCACCAGCCCAGGATTTTCCACCGCTCCAGCTTGGTGCTCTCAGAGTTCCCCGCTGGAATCAGACTGCCCCAGGTTTTGTAAAGCAAAGTCCCTTTAATTTTCAAAATTATAATAATTTGGAGGGAGGGGATTTGAATTCTCCATTCTAAAGGGAGGCTCTGCCCTCCCTAGCAGACACCTGTCTTTCAAACCAAGACACTCAAGTAAACCAAAAACTGAAGGAAGAAATAGATAAGATTACAAGAATGGAGGAATTGCATCCTTCTGTTCTTTCAGATGGTGCACAGCAGGCCATTCCAGGGCAGAGTGAGGTGGCACCTGGTTACAAATCTGCCCCTCTAGGAAGTGAAGAGTATTCCCCTGCAGCCGCTGAGAAGAGCAGTCCCAGTTCAATGGAGCAGAGCACACGGGGTGTGCCTGTCACTGCTTCAAGTTACAGAGCACTGTGTGGGGTAGAAAACTGGGTGCCATGAGAGATCAGCCTTCTTCCTGATGGTGATCAGCTGCCACCACTTCTGCTTGCACTGGCTGAAAAGGGGACAGGTCAAAACTGGTAACATTTTGAGAGAATTGTTAATATTTACTCACAGAATCCTAGAATTGTTTGGGTTGGAAGGGACATGAAATCTCATCCAGTTCCACTCCCTGCCATGGGCAGGGACACCTTCCACTATCCCAAATTTGTAAATACACAAATTGTATGCACGGAATTTGTATTTTAATATAACTCTTACGTAATTTATTTGTTGCATACTGGATTGTTGGGTAATGGCTGTGCATTTTTAACAAGTTATGAGAGTTATATTATGAGAAGAATGCTTCACCACTTAACTGTATTGTGGTGGTGGCTGTGCTCACAAAAGGTGCCTGACAGAATCAGGGTATGGACGAAGATTCAGCACATATTCAGTCAGGGATTTCCAAAGGAGCAGTTGCCCTGGTGTGACCTTTGTTAGAAGCTTCTGCTTAAGTTCTATATGTTCCTTGAATCTTAGGGTAAGCTGTTCCCTGGTAGCATCTGTAGCTATTCAAATCCTGGAAATAACCACCAGGGTAGGAGGATGAGATGACTGTGTCATACAGTGAACTGATTCTGGGCTTGGGTCATTGGCTGGTACATTGAACCAAATCGTGTTAATTTAGGTACATCTTCTGGTGGAGGAACATCCATGTCACCAAAAGGTCACCTTGCTGCTTGGGGAAGGAGGTCCTAATCCACTGACTTTTATTCTAAATGAAAACCTGCTTTTCAATGTGAAGCTAATAACATGTAAGTATTGCACGTTTTCTTTTCCATTGAATCAAGCCTTTTTTTTTTTTCTCTGTAAAACAGCATTACTGTGGTATCTTATGTTTTTAAAGATTCCTCAGAAAAGTGCTGGTGCTTCTCAACAAATGGTCTGCATGGTTTGGGTCAGGCAGAAATTGTCATTCTGTTGTAGCGTTTGCCAGATGAAGATGTATTCCCTAGTGAAATATTTAATTATTTCTTGACATCTATAAAGATGTAATGAAAGGTGTGTCATTTTAATGTCTAACTTCTTCTTGTTTGGTGTAATCTTGCTGATCTTTAAAACCTAAAGTTGATAGGTAATTGTTCTTGAATTATTTGTCTAATGATTCTGTTGAATGATCTTGCAGTGTTAGGCTAGAGGTCTAAATAACAGAAAACAAAATAATTGATGTTTGTTTCATATACTTCTGTCCTGTTTGCAGGTTTTTTTGTTGTTTAGTCATATTGTGGTGGAAATTCTGGGTATGAGCCTTTGAGTCTATGTTTTTTAGGACACCTGGTACTTCATCTGTAGAAGTACAGTGTTCATGAATGTAAATATTTTAGGTCTGTTGATCAAACTCATCAATTGATGTGTTTAGGACTTTTGGCACTTGTATGGAAAAAACTTAGTTTCACAGTCAGGGTCATTTAGTGATGAAGCACTTATTTGTGGGTTCTTATCCTGTGGGTTTAGGTGCCTGTCAGACTTCAGGAAGATGTGAGATAAATGGTGGGCTTGCAAGTCTGTCAGAGGTCACTGCTTAGAGCAGCTCTCTTGGCACTGAAGTGTGACTGACCCAGATCTGTAAACACTCTCAATTCCTCTTTCTACAGCAAAGTTCATAAAAAATATGGAAAACATTACTTCCACAGAAAACTTTCTCAGCAACAAAGAGCATGGAGGATTCCTGCTTGTTTCACCAATTTTGCAGAAACTTGATGAACTGATTTTACCAGATAACCCTTTTTGTTGTGGTATTCTTATCCATAAGGTGGAAATACCCTGGGCAAAAGTGTTTGCAATCCGTTTGATGCTGAGACTGGGAGCAGAATATGGGGGTAAGTTTTAGTGGCTTCAGTAGCTATATAAATGTAAAGTTCCCTTTGGAAAATACAAGTAGTTTTTAGACAAGCAAGCTATTTTAAAATCATCTTTACAGTATTTTATATTATACTTTTTTAAGCCAAACATGCAGAGCCGCCTGAGAATGTTCATTGTCCTGCTAGACTTCTTTGTTTTTTTGCTGTTGTTTTTTTGTTTGTTTGTTTTTTGTTTTGTTTTTTTTTAATCTTAGCTGATGGGAAAGCTAAGAAACACAAACTGACAATAAAATACAAAGATTTTTTTTTTTTGGTTGTAGGATAAAGATTCGAAGGGATGTTTACACCTCTGATAAAATGGTTATTTTAATTAAACTATTTGAGTTAAGAATATTGGCAAAATATTACTGCTTCATAAACCGAATAAAGCTATTCATTACTTAAAAGGATAACTTATTAATGCATTGGAAACAGCCTTTTTACATGCCTAGATGTAGCCCACCCTTGTAGAAGCTGCAGGTCCATAAACATGTACCTGTCACCTGTTCATGGATTTCTGGAGCCCCTGGTGGACCTCTACCAGCCAGATCCTGTCTGCGTGGTGACAAGGGTGGCAGCTGCTTTGTTGTTGTTCTTTCTCTTGCCAAACCATTTGCTGTATTTTGTTCTTTTTTTTAACGAATTTTGTCAGATATAACCGTGGTGGGGGGAACCACACAGCATCTGAGAATTAGAGAGGGGTAATCTGGCCTGTCAGATACTGAGATTTACAGACAGGTTATAGCTGAAAAAAAAAACAAAAAACAACAAACCTATGAAATTACTTGGAATGGTTAGTTTTAGGGTTGTTGATAGGTAAATACGACCTTGTTTCTTCTTAGCCTATCCAACTCCTCTGGTAAGTGTCAGGCACTGGAAGCCACTCTTTGGAGGCATTGGGCACATGATTATTAAACTACTTGTTGTGAGTAGATGCTTTATTATCTTCCCTTCCTGTTGTAATCAAAATTGCATAAAATATCCTCCAAACAAAATCTGAATCTTGAAACCACAGCTAATGTTTTTTCTCTTCAACTTAAAACTGGTGAGGGAGTTTAAAAAGCTGTTTGTTTCACCTTGTATTGTTATGCACTAGTTCTGGTAGCGAAAAAAGGCTTCTAATGAGTGAGGGAGATGTTGGATTTGCATTAATGCTGGTAGTCATCATTGTTCAGGTGCATTTTTCTCTTCTGAGCACCACTGTGGTGCAGGGATTCTTCTCTTAAAACTGGCAATTCTAAATGTGAAGAAACACTTGACAGGCAGTGGACTACCTGCAGTAGTAGTTACTTTGTCAGACGAACTTAACCTTGCCACAGTTATTCAGCTTGACTGTCTTTTATGAAGGACTTTTTGCCAAAATCGTAAGTCAGGTCTGGAATTCCTGCCATTCCCTGTGGAAGCTTTCCATTTGTTCCCCAAATAATTTGATTTTAGATTGCAGTAAGCCTGTGTTCCTTACCAGTAACCTTCCTCTTGTGATACCTATATAGGCTTCCAGCACTTTCCATCCTAACATTCAGGGCAAGGCTACAGAAAGCAGAGCAGGTCTCATTTAGGCAATCACTACATCCTTTCTTGGGTCTCAAGACCATTGTAGCTGAGATGCAACTGCAGTCTTTGCCCCCTTTTCCTTTTTACCAGCACAGGTGTGCAGATCACTGTGTAAGGAACTCAGCTGGAGATGTCCCATCTAAGAACAGCAGATTTCCTCTTCCTGTAGCAGTCACACTGCAATCCACAAGCCAGCTCCCATCCTCACTGATGTGCCAGTGTGCAACTGCACCTTCACACTTTGGGCAGCCTGCTGAACAGGGGTTCTGTGCAGTTTCATTTCAGGTGGATCAGAGTTACTTAGATTTCCCTTCATGGCCATGTCAGCCTGAAGCAGGCAGGGGCATATGTGCTCCTTGCAGGAGTTTTAGTCACTTTCATGGCTGCAAAATGTTCTCTTGGAGGTGCCTTGGCCCCTGTGATGCAAATGCTCACTTAGGGATCCTGCAGGGCCTCTCCCCACACAGGTGGCTGAGGCAAAGGGCAGCTGTGGTTTGCATCCTTAGTGCTGGGTACCAATCCCATGGAAACCTTGGTTTTGTAAACACCCTTTTTGAAGCAGCTGTGCTGATGGAGGGAGGCTCTGATTGCCTGGCTCAGCTGGTGAAAAGTGCCTTTTTATACTTTTTTTCCAGCTGAAGTAGTAAAAGCAAATGAGACTGTTTAATACCTAATATTGTTGTTCTGGAAATAAACAGAATTTTACAGAAGTGGGTGAGGTGATGGGCGATTACTTCTGTCACAGAATGGGCTAAGAAACAGTGCAGTGTTCAGTCTGTAAATCAACAAGTTAGAGCTACAGGGGACAGGCTGTGAGCCTGGAAACAAACTTATCTAGGTGGTGGGTTCCACACTTTTATATTACGGAGGGAGGGTGTTGAAGTCTTTCTTTCCCTAAAACACTAGGATTCTAATGTGTATGAAGTAGCCACAGAGTAAATGACCCATTGATTAATAAAACTAATTTGTCAGTGCTGTGGATTTGTTAATATATTCACTGAGGTGCTTGTAACACACCCAGTGGGCAAAAAGGGATCCCTGAGTCTTCAGCCACTCTTAATATTGCTGTTTTTGACTAAGTCCTAGAGACATATTTAGAGTACCTTCATCTAAGTGACAAAGGTAAGGAAGGGGTAGGAAAACAATACTTGCCTGCTAACATAAATACTTTGTCTGGTACAGGACCTTAGAAATTACCAGTATACTTTGCATGCCATAAACAACCTGTTTGTTCATGTGGAAATGGGTAGAAACTGTATTAAAATACCTCTTAAGGAAGTACAATGAGGTGAGTGCACCCATCTTAGCTTTCTAGTCCAAGCTGCTTTAGTCTTCATTTTTTGTGTAATACCAGTCACACCTCTACCACCAGCTCTCTGCATAAACCCCCTCTGAACTTTATACTGACCTAAATGTGTAATGAGAAGGGTGTGCAATTACCTGAGCACACACTTCCTTCTCTGATATGCTGGAAGGTGGATAATGAGCAGCTGAGATTTAGGATGTCTGTTAAGTACTGAAAGATCAGCAGTTTCTTCAGAATCCCTCAGCATGTGTTTTCAAACATTCTCTCTTACAGATTTATTGATGATGATGTTTTGCTTAGTAATTTTTTTAAAAAATAAAACAAGCCAAACACACAACAACCAAAAAAACCCTCTTAGTGAGATTTATCAGTGTGATGACAAATTTTGTGTTGGCAGGTGATGAAGGTGATCAGTTCCTCTAATGAGCATGTAATTAGCATTGGAGTTTTTAGTTTTAGTTTTTAGCATGAAGTTTTAACACTGAGGCAGATTCTCACCTGGTGTGTGTGCAGAACAAGCAGGGCCTCTATCAGACACAGGCCATCAGTGCCATGGGACAGCCCAGGAAAGGTAAGAGGTCTGGGGGGGAAAAAGAACAACATTTCCAGAGCAGAAATGGAAGTTCAGTGTTAGGCTGCACAGGAAATGCATCTCTGGTGTTACATTAAATTGTGTTTTAAGAGGAGTGCAAGTTTAATGTCATTTACAACTGACTGGAGCGGTGAAGTGGTGCCTACATCCTTCCTACTTTTTCTAGTTAGAGGTGTAAGTTTTGTAGTGTTTAATGGAGCCTTAGAAACATCTTCAGGATTTTTAGCTAAATCCAGTATAGTTGAAGGTAAGAATTTTGTTTTGTTCTCCTCTTAAGAGACTTAGAAAAGAAAAAACAAAAATAGCAGCATTCTGATATAAGGTCTTTATGCCTCAGTAAGCTAAACATGTCTTTTCAGGTTTTTTAATTTTGTATGAAACCTGTTGCAAACAAATGCTGCGTAAAGGTACATGGTACTTCACCTACTTATTTTAAAACATTCAAATTTAAACTCTGTCTACAGTGCAGGTCTATCCTTTATGGAACTATTTTTCATTGCCATACTGCTGATACATATATATTGGCACATCTACGCAAAAAAAAAAAAAATTGCAAAATTAACTTAATTATCTTTTAGTTTGAGTTCTATTGACAACAAATATTTCCTTCCTCTTTCATGTAACATTTAATGCTGTAGGTGGGGAATGGAGTACTTTTGTGCATTTTGTGGATTTATTAATTTGCTGTAGGAGGTGGTTGGTCGAGTTTAGGCCAAGATTATATAAAAAGCTGTGCTGCTTTTCCTGTGGATAATGTAGAATTTGAACTGGTTTTCCTCTAGATGGACTAATGGCACAAATAACACAAGAAACAATGGAAAGCCTACGTCAGGCAGTAAGAGATAAGGACTTCAAAATAACCTGTGAAGAAATGGATGCAGGGGACAAGAAAGAATACGTAGATATTTGCTGGGTAGAAAATGAAGAGAAAACAAACCGAGGGTAAATGTACCACCCCATCTGAGAGAATTCTTGCTCCCAGTGTTCAGGTATCTGCCTTTAGTTTGTTGAAATTACTCTAAAGGATTGTTTTGACAGAAAGTGCTCGATACCAAAGATGGTTTATAATGTCTTAAACCTGCAAGATTAGGTTTCTAATAGTGCTATTAGTTCCCTCTTCACGGTATTTCTTTTTGTGCCATCTGTATTTTCATAGTGCAAGTCCTGTATTGTATTTTGTTGTAAAGATGTTTAAAGAGCCTTAAAGGATGGGTAAATATTATTTCACAGAAGTTACTGTATCTAAACTATAAATGTTGTTGAAATTACTAAACATACTCTTGTTTTCCATAGAATTTTAAGCCCAGTTGATGGATTTTTTTTTTTCCAGTTGATGGAAAATCAATGGAAGGAAATCAGAGTGAAAAAGCACCACAGTACAAAGACTTCGAAAGAGAGGGGAAAGTTATTAAGTGCACTGAAGTTAGTGAATTTCCTAGTTCTTGAGCCTTTTTCATTTCTTTTTGAATGTTTAAGTGGTGATGTGATGGTACTAAGTGATACTGTTAAAATGAGCTGATTTTATGTATAGCCATCCTGCCAGGCAGAATGTCCTCTGCAGCTCCTTGGTGAGTTTACACACTTGTCATTCTTCTCCTGTAAAAAAGACTGAAGTCTGTTAGCAATGACAGCTCTGTAAATGCCTAATGCAGGCACTCCCTTGGTTCCTGAAGGATTTTGATTGTGTGGGTGAAATACTTGGGTGCTTTGCCAGCAGACAAGCATCAAAGCTTGCTCTGTTTGGTGTTAGGTGAACCTGAACTACTCTGTTCCCTAACTCTGGAGTGTGCCAGGCTGCTGACTGCCCTCCCCTTTCTCTGGTCTCAGGTTTACTGTTTTGCAAAGGATCATGAACAATCCAGTGCTGTTGCCCACCAGTTTGCAAAAGAGATTGCCGTTGCCTCCAACACTGCTCTTTGCCCTCACCTTAAAACCTTGAAAAATAACGGGATGAGTAAGATAGGACTCAGAGTTTCTATTGACTCAGACATGGTAAGCTTTTAACTTTTATTGCACACACTCCTTTTCCACTGAAGGATCTTCTCTTCTAAGTACCTTGGATCTCTCCATGAATATTTGGAGAGTTTTTCCCCACCCAAGATCCAGGCTTGAGGATGACATTTGGGGAAGAAGTTGCCTTAGCCATTAATTTCTCACTTCATGGTAGCTGAAATATTCTTTTACTGTGATACAACACTTTTTTGCAGTGTTGTTAATACAGAAAGTGTTAATTAATGTAATATGTTTCCCTCCCAGGTTGAATACTTAGCAGGATCTGGAGGGCATGTTCTTCCACGGAACTACCTGAATGACTTGGACAGTGCTCTGATTCCTGTGATTCATGGTGGAATGTCACATCCTGCAGCTCTGCCACTGAAAATGGAATTTAGTATTTTTCATTATAGAACACCTGTTTTGATGAGGCGGATTACACTCATATACTGATTTGCTAGATCTGAACACCAAAGCTGTAATGCTACAAACTAAAAATGTTACAAAGTTTCTAAACCTGTTATGTTTTAATACCTTTTCAAACTATTTTTAAGGCCCCTCAGATCCTCTCTGGTTCCTCTGCCACAAAACAGTTGTAGTTTGTGTCATGAAGTTCTCTAGGTTTACGCTTAATGCAGGCTTAGGGGAGTGCAGGTTTTGTTACTCCTCACACGGTTGTAGCACTTGGTAGGTGTAGTCTAACTCCGAGTCATAGGATCTTGCCTCTCACCCTCACACTTGTGTGTTGCTAAAGCTGCCGGGGTTCCATGTGATCTCTGCAAGAGCTGGGCACTGGAGCAGGGCTGGCCTGAAACTGTTTCCCTTTCCAGGGGAGGTTCGGAGGGCAGACCTGGAGCCCCATGCGCAGGGGGAACGCTGAGGGTGTGTGCACAAACACTGCACTGAGGTCCTTAACCTGGGGATGTGATGCTGGTGCTCAGGAGCATATGCTCTCAATTAATGTTTTATAGAATAACTGTTTTCTTTCTTGTATTTATAAGGATTTATCTAACTTAAATGGATGCTATTTTTATAAAAAGTGCTTTTTTCTTTACTCTCTGTTCAGAATTTCAAGGATTAGGAAAAGAACGGATTACCCTCAATGTAATATGCCTACATGTAGCAATAAGTCAGTCAAGAAATCTGCAGTATTTTTTTCTGCTTCTGTCTACTGCTTTTGCCGCATTTTAGTAGCCACCTTTGCTTTCAGGGAGAACAAATGTATTAAGTCTGAATTTTCACGAACAGATTGATTCTAGTGGAAGGTGTCCCTGCCTGTGGCAGGTGGGGTTGGAACTGTTTTAAGGTCCCTTCCAACCCATGCTCTTCTGGGATTTTTAGTATCCCTGAGGTTCTTGCATAGGATGTATTTTTGATGCTGGGTCATTTAGATCTATTTATGTATTTGTGATGCATGTGATTTGTACTGAGGTTCGCTGAACTGCAGTTGGGGTTTGGTAGCAGCCACAAACCTGCTTGTCGAGAACAGAACCAAAACTAAATATATACAAGAGCTATACTGTTTTCAGTAAAAATGCTGGTACAATTTTATAATGAGAGTATTTAAAACTTGGATGCCTTCTTGATGCTAATAGGGGATATTTTTTGTTTTTGTATCAAAAACAATTTGTAATTTAACCTGATCTGCTCTGCTGTTATCTGTGCTTTAACACTCCAGTCCTAGAAGGATTCAGGCATTGAGATCTTACCCTGGATGGAGCAGAGTTGCATTTCAGCTTCTGTGCTGACTTCTCCTAAGAAGCTGCCATTTAGGGAGAAGGGCTGAACGCACGCACAGTACAAACAAAACGTGTCCTTGTTGAAAACAAGCTGCACCCAGGCCCTCGAGGAAGCCCCAGCAAGAGGCTGAACTGTGTTTTGGGTCTGTGACAGGACCAGGGCACCTGAAGGAACAGCTGCCTCTTGGTACTTAACCTCTACTAACTCCTTCTCAGTACTGATCAATAAAGTTAACTACAATGCTTGCGACTTTCCACCTCTTTATGTATAATGAAACAAACAAAGAAGATTTGGAATGCATGTGTCCCGTCTCTGCATTTCTGGGACTTCTGATGCTGCCCCAAAAATGGGATTCATTCCTCGGTGTGCCACAAGGCCACAGTGACACCCTGGAGAGAGACCCTGGGTGTTCAGCAGTGCAGGGCAGGCCTGGGTGCTCGGGCTGTTCCAGCACAGCCCTTTCCTTGCCAAGATTTCCATCCTTTACACAAAGCCAGAGCTGGTAGCTGCCCCAGCCGGCCCTGTGGTCAGTGACCGCCCAGCAGGGCTGAGCTGAGCTGAGGCAGGACATGGACCTGAGCATCTGCACAGCTCTGCAAGGCACACATGGACCTACATCAACATCCTGATTTCACACACATTCACAGAATTAATCATTACGTTGGAAAATGCCTCCCAGCCCAAGGAGTCCCAGCTGTGCCCGATCCCCACCTTGTCCCCAGCCCAGAGCTCTGGGTGCCACCTCCAGGAATTCCTTAGGCACCTCCAGGGATGGGCACTCCAAACCCCCGGGGCAATCCCTAACCTCCCTTTCTATGGGGTAATGCCTGCTGGTGTCCAACCCGAGCCTGTCCTGGCCCAGCTGAGGACTCGCCCTCTGGCCCTGTCCCCATCCAGTCCTACACCGCCCGGGGCTCCGCGGCGTCCCTGACTGCGGACCCTGCCCGTCCCACGGATCGGGCCTTTCCTTGCCGATTACGCTTCAAAGCACACACACAGACAGATCATCCCAACTCGGCATCATTTTTACACGTTCCCGATCGTGACCCGGCCCCGCCCGGCGCGAAGGCGGCGGGACCCATCCCCCGGCGGGGCGGGCCGGGTCCGGGGCCGGGCCATGGCGAGCGGGCCGCGGAGTGAGCGGCGGCGGCCGGGGCTGTGGGAGCCGTGAGGGCTGTGGGAGCTGTGGGAGCCGTGAGGGCTGTGGGAGCCGTGAGGGCTGTGGGAGCCGTGGGGGCTGTGGGAGCTGTGGGGACTGTGAGTGAGGGCTGTGGGGGCCGTGGGAGCTGTGAGTGAGGGCTGTGGGAGGTATGGGGGCTGTGAGGGCTGTGGGAGCCGTGAGGGCTGTGGGAGCTGTGGGGGCTCTCCCGGAGCTGTGCTGGAGCTCCCCGGCGGGCGGGCCGCACTGAGGAGTCCCCGCCGTGTCCCCGCAGGCTCCTGGAGCGAGTGGCCCGTGGATCACTTCCTGCGCACCGGGCACATCGGGGCCAGGGACGGCGCCGCCGTGCGCTGGTTCCACGCCGCCAACAGCCGGGCCCGGGCGGCGCAGGCCGCGCGGAGTGAGTGCGGCACAGGCCCCTGCCCCTTCCTCTAACTCTCCCTCCACCTCTTCCTCCTCCCCTTCCTCTTCCCCTCCCTCTTCCAGGATCCCCCCGGCTGTTAAATCCCTGCGGCCGTGGGGCGTCCACCCCTGGCCTGCGCAGCTGTGCCAAGCTTGGACAGCCCGTTCCAGAAAGGAATTTCCTCAAAAGCCACCCTGAGCCTCCCCTAGCCCAGCCTGGGGCCGTTCCCGCACCTCCTGTCCCTGTTCTTTGGGATTAGATCCCAAATCGGGTTGTTCCTTCCTGTCAGGGCTTTGTGCAGAGCCAGAAGGGCCCTGGTGCACCAGCCTGGGCAGCTGTGAGCTGTATGTAGATTTGTGTGAATATTAGACAAATGCATATTTGTGTAAATTCATGTATAATATCCTTTATATTGAATACCATCACTAGCCCTTTTCTTCACGTTTCAGTCTTCACTGTGTGTATTGGATTTTCTGAAAAACTGGTAGCTTTGCCCAGATTCATGATATAAAGCTGTTTTCAAGAGCCTGTGCATTCCCAAGACCCCTCTTTGCCTGTCCTGTGTGTGAGCTAACATTTTCCTGACTGGTTTTGGCAATGAGTCAAGGGGAATGCTCTGTCTCTGCCAATATTAAATCCTGTGCTCATCTTGCCTCTGTCAGGAAAGGAGGAAAAGATCTGAAATTTAATAAGAGTGGATTCACATGTTGAATGTCTGGTTTTCTGTTCCCGTGAAGATAAAAACGTGGTTGCTTGCCCAAATGCACCCTCAAAGATCAAATTTCACCTGGTTATAGGCTTGCAAAGAGTTCAGTGACTGAAACCCTCCCAGAACTGCATCTTTTGTGTCTCAAACAGCAGCTCCAGTTGGAGCAAGGCTGCTCAGGCTGGTGCAGGCAGAGCTGCTGGGCTGTTGTTGCCCCGAAGCATGAAGGCTGAGGTATAATCTGTCCATGCCCAGGTGATGTGCACATGGTGGAGGTGGATGTTCTCCTCCGGGGAGGGCACGGGGACCCCATCCTGGCTCACCCCCCGGACACTGACAGCGACATCACCCTGCAGGAGTGGCTGGCACAGATGGGCAGCACCGAGAAAGGCATCAAGCTGGATTTTAAGAGGTATCTCAACAAAAAGATTGTTATGTTGTTTGCATTTCTACCTGTTACAGTTCTACAGGTGATCCCTCAGCCAAGCTCCTCCTCGTTGTGCAGTTCAGCATGATGCATTCAGAAGCATAATCCATATGGTAACATAGTCCATAATTTTCAAAGCATGGCAAGAAACAAACCTGTGAAAGTGCTTTGAACTACAAATAATTATTTTTTTCTCTTTAGTGGATTAGGAAGTGAGAGCAGAGCTTTGCCATATCAGGAAGGTGCCTCTCTGGAAGGCTCCTTTCTCTGGCCTTACTAAATAAATGTTCAGAGGCTCATTCACAGTTTGAACCATTAGCTGTTTCATGTCTCGAATGAAAACACCTGAAAACCCCATGAGATTGCCTTGAAAGAGTTTGAAATGGGCTGTGATTTCCAGACATGTACCCCTTCAGCTCCTGACTCTGGCTTTGTCTGAATTTCCACGTGCTCTGTGTTTTGGCAGCAAATTACAATGAGCTTCGTCAGTGCTTAAGTACTCTATAGAAATGCAAAAAAAAACCCCTCGAGATAGCTGTAAAATGTGATTTATGCCTGTGGGTCTGTGTAACACAGTCATGGTTTTCATGTGAAAGTTCATGAAAGTAGAAAAGTGTGGGCAGGCTAAATCTTTTTATTGCCACCGGATCTGTGTGTGTCCTTCTAGGCAGAGAAGGGAAAAATAAGCAGTAGGAATTTGTTTGGGCTTACTTCTTGTGAGTTTTGGTGGGTTTTTCCCTCCATTTTAATTACTGTTTAAATTAATTTTAAACTACCTACCTTTCACTTTTTTCAGAGTTTACAGCCAAGTGCAGTGATTCAAAGAAGCTTTTAAAAGTACATTGCATTATAGAAGTCTGATTGTATAAAAGCACTTAAAAATACATCACACAGTGCATATAGAGTCAAATAAGCGATAACAGAATTTGATGTTCCTTCAGATAATATTTGTTTGGATGCCTTTGGTGAAGTTTTGGAGATTATTTCAATGGTGCTTTAAAAATCTGCTTTTTATATCTGTGCTCTGCCACCCTGATTGACCACATAATTGCATTTCCTACTGGCTTTGGCTACTGAAATTAATGTATTCTGCAAAAGGTCTTCAGTGTCCCACTTCAGAAATGCCAAAGTCATTTCACATGAAGTCAGCAGTAAGTCTGAATTTTCTAAATGCTGCACAACAAACTCCATGTTCTCCGGGGCTTGTGTTATTTTAGTGTTGGTTTTTTTATTGTTGTTGTTTTGGTTTGGGTCTTTCCTTTCCCCTTTCCTTTCCTTTCCTTTCCTTTCCTTTCCTTTCCTTTCCTTTCCTTTCCTTTCCTTTCCTTTCCTTTCCTTTCCTTTCCTTTCCTTTCCTTTCCTTTCCTTTCCTTTCCTTTCCTTTCCTTTCCGGTTGTTTTTTTATTTTTTTTCTGTGTTGCTGTTTTGCTTTGGGCTTTTTTCTCACTGCATTATCTTGTACTTTGCAGTACAGGGGAAGGCATTCCACTGGCCTTGACAGTCCCTTGCATATGTGAAGATACAAACTGTTCTAGGCCCAGACAGTGTGAGAAATGCTGAAGCCCACACATTCACCAACACAAGCCATCACTGGCTTTTTTCCTGGAGAACCTGAGCTCATCTCCAATGAGTGGAATTCCTGCCTCTGTGCAGCTTTCCCAACAGCACAAAGGTCAAAATACACAAAGTGAACTTTACAGAGGAAAAAAGACAAGCGGCTCAGGGGACTGATTGTTGGCTTTAACCTAATTCCAAATCTCTGACCACAGTGATTTTTAACTTCCTCGATGTTACACGGTGCATTAATGAATGAGCTGTGGCAGAAAGAAGATTTCCTTCGTGTTCATTTGTTTTCCCCATTGTTCCCCCTGTTCTTTCCTTCCACAGTACTTTGAAAGTTTTGGTAGGCTAGAGTTGAGAAAAGCTGGTTGTGTCTTTTCTTTTGGCTTGACAGAACAGTAGGGATATGTGACCATGGATTTTGTTAAATGCTCACAGGGTGTCTGCTCTGGTTCCTCAAGTGATGCCAGCTCATATTTAACAATTTAATAATTAGCTGTTAGATGATCATTGGACAAGCAGGCTTCTGTGTGCTGCCACACTATGGAGCTGTGGGAAAAAGCACAGCCAGGCATTAAATGTTCAAGTGTGTGCGTTTTCTCTATTTTAGTTGCCTAAAATGGGTCCGTGTTGGGCTTTTTATTCTCCTAGTGCAGGGATGTGAAGGTAAGTTTGAGTCCAGATCTGACACAGTGATAAAATCTTCTCCACTTTGAGCATGGTTAAGGTGGGGACAGATGACTTTGGCTCTTGGGACTGAACCTAAAGCATCTGTGGCTTTCAGGTGTGGCGAAACACGGGTGTTAGACTGCAGTGTCTTGCTTTGTTAAAGCCCTTCTCAGGCCTGAGGTGAAGAGCTGACAAGGTCGGGGGTGCCGAGGGGAGGCCAGGAGGAGCTGGGAGCTGGGGGTTTTGTTCCTGCTGGGGAGGTCAGCGGCCGCAGGGAGGGTGCGGCGACACTGCGGGGACACTGCAGTGCTGCGACCCTGCCCTGCTGTGACCCTGCCCTGTGTCCTGGCACAGCCTGGCCGCCGTGGGACCCTCTCTGGAGCTTCTGGGGCAGGTGGGGCAGCACCTGGCCAGGCCCGTGTGGCTGAACGGGGACATCCTGCCTGGGCCCCGCGGGAGCGGCGCGCCGCTGGACGCCCGCGCCTTCCTGGGCGCCGTCACCTCGTCCTGCCCCGATGCCACCCTGTCCCTGGGCTGGACCACAGGCTGCCACCGAGGGCAAGGTAAGGGCAGGGCTGGTTGGCTTCCAGCTGGCAGCGGCCCCAGGGCATCCCCGGGCTGGGAGTGGCAGGGGTTGTGGAGCCCTGTGCTGTGCTGAGCTGGCTGAGCCGTGTGACAGCGCTGTCCAGTGCTCAGCCCGGTGCTGCACAGCTGGGTGAAAATCCCATCTTCTTCTTAAAATATGTGGTTTGTACCTCAGCTCCTTCTCACCTGCTGAGCACGTCTGAAGACCACACTCCTCAGCCTCTGTTTCAGGGAGGGCTCTCCCTGGATCCTGGGAGTGTTGGCTCAGTCATTGGAAACCTGGCATGCGTCCTGAAGGAAAACAGATCAGCTGAAAATGTGAAAACTTATCCCTGCTTTTTTGATCACTGAAATCAAATTGTGGGTCAGCCCTACCCCTGTTATTTCATTTCTCTTGGATACTTGAATTTTTGCAGAAAATATTTTAGTTTTCATTGTTATAGGTTCTTTTTCACAGGCTTCCTCTTGCAGTTCTCATTATGAGAAGCAGAGTCCCCTCCAGTATTGTCTGGGGCCATCATAGTAGGATTATACACTATTCCATTGCTACTTACTCATTAGCAAGATTTAGTATTCTGTTGTATGATCTACTGCAGTTTTATTAAACTGTTCAATGCTTTCTTCCAAGAATTTTCAGTGCAGGAAGAAATTGCTGGAAAATGCATTAGAACCCATAGAATGGGTCACATGTGAAAACAAATTTCATTTTATCTCCATTGAAACTTTCAATTTATGGAAATACAAAGTAAGGATCTAGTAAAGAACTTAAGAAAAATCAGCTCATTTGAATGATTTCACCTAGAAGTTGCTGCTTGCCCAACAGAACTCTTTTTCTAATATTTAGTGCTTTTTTACTCTTTTTAGTCACTACATTCCATATGAGTAATCGAGAAAACAAGTTATTAACTGTGCTTACAGGATCCTCATAGCCCGTAGAAACAATAAAACAGTTAAATGTAATTTGATATAGCTGCAGCCCTTGTCAAAATCTCAGCAGAGGTACTTTCAGTATTTCAGATTGCTTGATTTTAGCATTTTTAGGGACAGAATGCTCTTGTCTGTGTATGCCTGATTAGTGTATGGCTTCATTCCTGGTGGATTAATTCACCTTTTTGTCCTAATTTTTCTTTCACGTTTTCATTTCTGAAGGGTCCCTGACAATGTTAAACCAGGCCGTATTAAAGTTAGTTTGAGTTTGTTGGAGAAAGGGCAGAGGTTAATTAAAAATGCCACATTCTGTAGCTGTATGTAAAGTAAGGAAATATGTATGTGAAGTACAGGTGTTCACTGTAAGGTAACTTTCCATGTTGATACTGCACTTACTGCATTTTTCCTCTGGGACGTTTGTTGTTCAGAGCCACGGCGCAGTTCCATTGCGGAATTACGCCGTGTTCAGGGATGTGCTGGCTCGGTGTCCCAGAGGGGACATGAGGCACCCCCGTGCTGTGCCTAGGGCTCCTCAGGGCTGTGTGTGTGAGCTCTGAGTGCCCTGTGTGTCTCCAGGCTACCAGTGGCCCATGGTGCAGGAGATGTCCCAGCTGTGCCACCCCCTGTCCCAGCCTGTGACCTTCGCCGTCAGAGCGGCGCTGCTGCCCGGTTCCATCCCCCAGCTCCAGTGGCTTCTCCAGCAGTCCCACAGGTCAGTGCTGCTCCATCCAGCACCCCAAACCTCCAGGGGCTGCTCCATCCAGCATCCCTCAGGCCAGTGCCAGCCCTGAGCCCTCGCCTGTCCTGACCAACACGAGCCTGCTCGTGTCAAGCACAGCAGGGTGCTGTGCCCGTGCTCATCCCAGCAGCGCTGGAAATGCTTCTTCGCTCAGGGCTTTATTTCCCTCAGCTCTCAAAAGTCTGAATCCTCAGACACAAGTGATCGCTATTAATTTAAAGTAGTTAAAATTACAGAATCTTTTCTTTCATTACCTACTTTAAGGACTTCTAAATGGTTCATAGGTGTGTAATCCAGTTCTCAGCTGCAAACATTTCCTGAGATGAATATAGTTTAATAGACTAAATAGCTTGATGTTGCAATTGGGAATTCATCCAATCCAAAGACTTTGTATTGGATTCACTATTTATATTTCTTGTAGCGATGTCTCCTGAAAAATGTCAAAGATGATTGTTAGATTGGAAGTCAGGTGTTTCCCTCCAAGCTAATTAATTTTGCTGAGGCACTTGAAATGTATTCAGTGGTTTTCATACAGCAACTTACTCATTTTCCTTTAGAAATTGTTCTTACAAACTCCTAACCATTTCATTATAAAAATTATTCATATATAATAGAATGAGAATAAAATCAGCTTCCCACGTATTGCCATTTACTCATCTTTTTCACCTGGTTTGCCTGCCCAGAGTTCAATAAAATTGTTCCAGCCAAGGTCAAAGCCCAAGACGGAAAACTTAAGAGAGACTCTGAAAAATTTCTATTTAGAAACAGCAGGCTGGACAAATAAAGTGCTGATATTCTTTTTTATGGTGAAGACTCAAGACAGAAATTAGAATTAAGCTGTTTAAACTGGGAAATCATTTTAAAAATATTATTGCACTAATAATATCTTTTATGAATTGTGCCAGCCTCAAATATCATTGGATACAAACACTATTCCTACTGAAATACTAGGATTTTCTCTTTTACCTCAGCATAAAACTCAGGGGGCTTTCTCAGTGACATGGTTAGAAGACAGAAGATCCTGAGCCAGTTTTGTTCACATGCAACTGAATTCTGATTTACCCATTTTTAAAATTAATACAGTTTTATTAAACAAAGGTGGGGAAACTAAGATATGTCATGTGGAAGATGAGGAATTAATGTTTTAACTGAATAATGCTTTTAGGGGTTTCAGTATTTTTGAGAAGTTCTGTGCAATTACTGAGAATTGGGTTAGGTGGTACCTCTGGAGAGATGTGACAAAACGGAGAGCACGACAATCACCTGTGTCTGGGATTGCATCATATTTCCTGTTTTGAGGCTCAGCTTGTGACTATTGACTTTATCAAACCTTAAATGCTCAGTCTGGTAAATTTCTTTGCTGGGTATTTACCTGAGGTTTTTTTATTTAGCTCCTTCCAAGGTTTGGCAGAATAATCATAGATGGATTGTTCTGGGGGTGCAGTTGTTTGTATTTAATTACATTTCTAAATTTAGTATTTTTAGGAGCCTGTTAGTGCAATGTCTTTCTGGTTTACTTGCTTTATCCCTACTTACTCTTTCTCTTTGTTTTGTTTGTTACTCCCTTTTTCTGGACATAGATACAGCCTCACTGTTTGGGCAGGAAAGGAAGATGAGTATTCTGTAGAAGACTTGCTTCTCATCCGAGACAACTTTGATAAAAGTAGGGTTTATTATGACATTTTTGAGCCACAAAATTCTGAGTTCAAAAAAGCCATTGGAATAGAATGCTAAATGCAAAGCAGGCACTGCCTGGCCCTGTAATGCTTTATAATGTAAACACCTTTAAATGTGAGGATTTTTTTGTTCAAGGAAATGCATTTTCCTTGCCACAAGGACTGTGTTGAGCATGGCTGTGGTTATTGGAGGAGGTTCTGTGTTTGAGGACTCTCAAATAGAAATGCAGGGGATTGGCTTCTGCCAAACACCGCAGATGATTCAGGAAAAACCAAAGATTTCTCCCATGATTACAGAGGACATTTTAGCTTCTGAATAAAAGCTAATGCCCTGAAAAGGATTACTTTGCCAACTTTTTGTCCTCCTTTCCCCATTCCTCTCACATGGTTCCTGTGGGAATTTTGTTATCTCAGATACTGTGCACAGTATTTAACAGGCTGGTGGTACTAAAGTAAATTACAGTAATTTTTGGTTCTTACATGGCATTGGTACAGCTGTGATAGAAAAGTTAGTTACATTTCTTAATCCTAAATCTTTCATTTTTGTGACTTCACATTAAAATTCAAGACTCCCTTATGTTACCTACAAGTCCTTTGAGAAATTAATCTTATAATTGTTTTTTCTGTTATTGAGGGGTAGAGCTTTCTTCTTTTTGGTCATCTGCTAAGGTGTGCTTGGCATAAATTAGGAATATTATTCCCAATAACGAAGGAAACCACCTTATTACACTTGGGATAGCTAAACAGAGTACTTGATTTAATTTGCAGCACCAGGCAAAGTGAGTGGCAGGAACCACCAAAGGGTCTGTGATTTCTGTAGTGAGTTGAGAGAAATGATTCATGTTTCAGCTGTGGTTTGTTCCAGGCAGTTGCATTCATTGATTTGCAGGATTTCATCTCTCAGTGGTAGGCCTCTTTGGAAACCACAGGGACACATTTTTCTGTTTTTAGAAATCTTCCCACTTACCAGTTCCCACCTGAAGTACTGGGATTTGTTAAAACTCATTAAACTATTAGGTAAAAAACATCAGCAACTGCCAGAAATATTTTTAATGAAGAAGTATATCTGAGCAATATCTTTGGATGTCAGAGGGATAATCAGATAAAATAATGATAAAATAATAGAAGAGGGATAAAATAATAAAAGAGGGATAATCAGATAAAATTAAAAGAAGATATTATCTGGATTACCAGGAAATGGCTATGTGGTGAATTTGATTATTCTGTCTGGATAATCTTATATATATATATATATGAATTTCTGCATGTATATGTTACCTATGGATCTTTGCTAGTCCCCTGTGAAGTTGTTTATGTCAGATTGAGCACATAAATAAATTAATTTGATTCTGTTCCTCTGTGTTTAATCAAATGCTCTCCTAAAATAAAGTGTGTTGCTGTGGGGCTGGCAGTGAGACAGTAAAGGACAGATGAAGTCAGGTCTTTATTCTGGTGGGAGCAGTAGGTCTCTGTTGTTCCAGCTGTAGCTGTTTTTTATTTTGTATTTTTTTTTCTTTTACCTTCTTTCAGGGATCTGCTGCTTGTACTGTAAAGCCATTTGTTATTTACTGGTGTTTGTGTCTTGTGTTCCTCTGAATTTGAAGGACATTAGTGAATAGATAACATGGTGCAGAATGAGAGTTGTCATTGTGTCCTGCCATGACAGGGGAGCATCCTAGTGGGAGCAAAGCACAAGGTATTGTCCAAGGTTTCTGTTGTTCCAGTGTGCTCTGGAATCAGAGGAAGTGCCCCCAAAGGCACACTTTCCAAACATGGGTCTCCATCTGATGTTCTCCCCTTCTCCATCTCCAGCATTCCCTCAAAGTGCTACACTTTTCCTAACCTGCTCTGGCTGAAATGAAAACCAGCACACAAAGTGTTTTTTTCAGTTCATACCCTCAAATTAAAGCTGAAATGATGCTGAGGGTCTTTGGAACTAACTTAATACCATGGTGATTAAATGGCCCCATTGTTTACTTTAAGGCAAAAAAACAGGAATTAGAGTGTTGGGAATTAAAAATATTTTGATTGGTTTGTTTTAAAAAGGTTAAGGGAGAGCCTGTTGGAGTACCTGAGCTGTACCCTCCATCATGTCCAAGAAAGAGGGGGGCTTTTCCATAGATTTCAGTGCTCCTCTGAAATTTTTTTATTAAAAATGTCTCTCAATTTTCAGATTATTTCTTTTAGTAAGGCTAAAGGCACTAATGTAGTAAGAGGCATTATAGTGAGAGGACCTGTTTGGACAATTTTTTAAAGAAAGATTTGTTGATCTGTAACCTTGTATTAATTAGAGATAATTTTCTAGCCAAAATATTTAATTTATTTAAATTTAATTTGGAAGCCAGTTACGTTTTGAATTTGTTGTTGTATTTTGGTTTCTTGAATTCCCATGAAATAGTACTTTTGCAGGTTTTTTGGCCTAATTCCCTTGATTCCCTTGGCTTTTCCAGTGATCCCTTCTGTCATTGTTGGTTCCACTGCCTGGTCGTGTTTTCTCCCCTTGTTGTAGAGAACAGGCTCAGGTTCAGAATCTCTGTGGGGATCTGCCCAAGTTCTTAAAAGGTGCTCTCATTCATGTGTTTTTAAAATATATGTACAGGCGAGGTTTGTATTTTAAAGTCTTCATGTTCTTGGGAGAAAGCAGGCTGTAACTTTGTGAAACACACATAAACTGTTCAAAATTGCTGATGCTTTCGGGGAAAAAACACAGGAATTTGCTGCAGTTCCTCAGCGTGCCTCTGTGTCTGGGTTTCAGGAACTTGGGAATAAATAGCCCTGTGTACATTTCTAGGAAACATCTCTGGTGTTCAGTGTAAGAGCTCAGCATAATTTTTAAATAGCTGGACATAAATTTTGGGACAAAACCCCTGGATTAATGTGAGATCTGCAGCTGCCGGCGTCATCAGTCCAGGAAATGTCTGGCTCAGGTAACAGGTACTGCTGAGAAACAGGGATTTTACATGTGTGTGTGTGTGTGTGTGTGTGTGTGTGTTGGGGGGCTTTTTACAAAACTTTTGTACAGGATCCTGTAAAAGATCACTTGTCTTTCCAAGAGGGTTAACAGCTGGGTCTTTCATTGGAATATAGTGGTGACAATTGGAATTTTGTCCCTTTGACTTAGAAAAACTGCCCCTGAGCTTTCTGAAGGAGTTTCGTCAAGAAACCTCATCTCCTTGAAGTTAGTGCAGTGCTAGGAATACTGTACAGTGAAAATGTAAGAATCTTTATTTATAAATCCCTTGCTTTGGTTGGAAAGGAATTAGTTCTGCAGTGTATCACATGCAGAGAGATAAAGGTCCTGCATGGGATTGATGAGATAAAAAAAGGAAATTCAGTGCCTACGTAGTTTGCTGTTTTTCTACTATAGATAGCTGCTTCAAATTATGGCAATATTCTTTTGGAAGTGCTGTGTAATTGTAAAAGACAAAGATCAAAACAAAACAATTACTCCTTAAAAGCAAAACCAAAATAAATGTGCAGCGAAGGACATTTTGAAGCCTGTATTTTGAACATTGCACCTTAGACACAGCCTTAAGAGCTGCTAGTTTACGGCGTTTTTGTGTGGTGACTTGCTGTTTTTGAATCTCCTAAACCAAAGTAATGGGAGTTCTTACATAATCACTGCTTCTTGTGAAGCTGCCACTATTTGTTTTGAAGTTGCTTTCATTGTATGTCTCCGCAGCATATTGCAGAGAGGATGAAGACTGGCAGTAAGAACCCGAATTCTTTTTCCCCTGTGCAGCCCAAGCAGGTGAGATTTGAGATCCTTTGTGCCGTGGCTGTGGTTGGGGGTCACAGTGTCAGCCCAGGGCTCGGGGGCCACTGGCAGCTGTGGGACACAAGCCAGGGACAGCCTCCAGCCCCTGGTGCCTCCTGTGCCACCAGGGACACCTGGCAGGGCGTGTTTGAAACCAGGGTTTAACACCGGGAGCTCGGGTCGGGCTGACCGCGCTGTGCCGCAGGGAGGGAACATCAGGGTGCCTGGGAAACGTCATGGATTAAGGCTTCAAAGACAGCAGCAGTGCATCTCTGCCACACAAGTGGAGCCACAGGAAGCTTCCAGCAGGTGGAAAGAACCCCTCTCACACCATACTTTGGACAAATTTAGCTGTATTGGATTAAATTGATGTAACTGTTCCCATTTTCTTGTATGGAGGCAGCCTGAGAAACACTTCTGAGTGAGTACCTTTTGCAATGACTCATCATTTCCTGAGTAGTGAATAAAAGCATGTGCTTATTTCCATGTTCCCTCTGAGGGGGAAAAATATCTTTTATTTATTCAGCATAACAACAACAAGAGAACAAAGCTTTTTCCTTTGAAGGTCACTTGTAACAGTAACACAAGCAATAATATGAACACTTCACACTAGTTTGCATCACAATTAATCACAAAACACTGGTCATGCTACTGAAAAACTTCCCTTTTCAAGAAACTTGCCACTTCCCTCCACTGTCTGAGCTTTTCCTAGAAAAATTATGGTTCCATTAAGGGAGGTATAGTCCCATATACATAATTTTAAAATCAAAACAGCATAAAATGGGCTTTATACCCTCAGCAAAGATCCCAGCCAGAAGACCTGGTGATAATCAATGTCTTCTAAAAAAGAATTTGTACTTTTTTAAAGGTCTATTTTCCCCTTCACATATTTAAATTCACTATGAGATGGACAGATGAGAACTTGCCATTTCCTTTTATGCTATCATGAAAACATTTGGAAAGTGTATTCTCTGTAGGGACTGATCTGTACTCAATACTGACAAATGTTGTTCCCCATAATTTCTGTATCATAAAAATATGTCCTCATAATTTTTTTTTTTGCCTGGTGTACACAGGGGCTGATCCAGAAAATCTGAAGGAAAAGGCAGAACCTGAATGGAAACAAATACTCCCCAAAAAGTTATTTACAGAGAGTGTGTGTGTGTGTAGAATCCCCTTTAAATTGTTTTATGGTGATGATCCCCATTAAATGTTTGTTATGTTTGAGATCCCCTTCAAATTGTTTTATTGTTTTATGTCCCCAATCCTCCTTAAATTGGTTTATATTTAAGATCCCCGTAGCACTGTTTTATGGTTAAGATCCCCGTTAAATTCTCTCCTACTAAGTGCGAAGCTAAATAACATTACAGGCTTTTGTTAGGCAATGTCAGATTTGGTGGACTGTGACTGGAGCTGCAACAAGACAGGTAGTACCCACTGAGTATTTTCAGGAAAAAAATACCAAAATTCAGTATACTGAAATTCACATTACACAGACACAATTTCAGTACAACTAATTGCTGTAAATTACAACCAAACAGAGCACATTCACTTTTTCTCCAAATTTAGAATATGAAATCTAAATGCTAAATGCAATACCAGAAATCCAGTGTCTATGGGATGCACACAAGGACAAGGGAGATACTTGGAATCACAAGACACTAAAGGAAAGGAAAGAAAGGTTTTCAGATAGAGATACTTAAAAGTACGCAGTAGCTTGGAGGCTGCAGAGGACTGCTTTTCACGTGTGGGAAACTCGGTCCTCTGCTTCAAATTAGGCAAAATGTGGGTTTCCATCTCCCAGGTGAGTTCCTCACTTGGACTCACCGAATCACAGACTGGTTTGGGTTGGAAACCATCTGAAATAAGAGCCTGTCTCCTTCCAAGCTCCCTGCCGTGGCAGGAGCACCTTCCACCAGACCAGGTGGCTCCAAGCCCCATCCAGCCTGGCCTCAAACACTCCCAGGGATGGGGCAGCCACAGCTTCTCTGGGAAAACTGTGCCAGGGCCCCACGTTCCCTGAAGCTGCTATCTTTTATAGGTGTGTCTGAGCAGGGCAGAGCCCTCCCCTACTCCTCAGTGTTGTTTTTTTTTTTTTTTTTTTTGTGTGTGTGTGTGTGTGTGTGTGTGTGTGTGTGTGTGTGTGTGTGTGTGTGTGTGTGTGTGTGTGTGTGTGTGTGTGTGAAGTGCCCCTGCTCGTGAAGACCATCCGGGTGTGTCCCAGCGTCTGTGCCCTGCTGGAAAGGGCTCTGACTGGGGGCAGATTGCTCCAGCCTGACGGGGAGATCCCTTTGTGGGGGACTCCCAAACTGCGGGAAGCAGCGGAGCCCGTTTCGGGTCCGGGCTCTGCCGCCCGCACCCTCGCTTTTCTGAACGGAGCGGATTCCAGGGGCTGCAGCTGGAGCGGCCCGAGGTGTGCAGTGCCCGGGGCCAGCCTGAGCCGGGCTGGCTCGTGGCACACCCGGGGCTCGCCGCTCGCCCTGCTGGGCTCCCGTGCCGAGCTGCCGTGCCCGGCCGTGCGCTGCGCTGGAGCGCTGCCGCGCCGCCGGCTCCCGCTGCCAGCCAGGCGCCCGAGGCACGCTGCCAGCCCGCAGCTGGAGTTCCGTGGGCAGCACAGCTCTGCGGCACGAGTGCCACCAGCTCCGACGTGCCTGCTCGCTCGCCGTGAGGCTGCTGAGGCCAGCAGACACCGCCGGTGGGCGCCCGCTGCCACCCACCCCATCGCACGCTGATGTGTCTGGGGTTTCTGCATATATACAACCTGGACAGAGCCAGTCTGCTGTCCAGCATCACAGTCAAATGCTTCTTCGGGTTCCGAAACTCCGTGTGCACCACCTCTCCGGGTGCTGAAAGGGTTTGTGTTTGGGGAAATTAAGGGGGGTGGTATTTACAACCTACGATGAGAACTGCAATGCTTATGGACCACTGTGGGTTCGGTCTGCCACAGGCAAGTGAAAGACTTTACTAAACCAGCACAACAATCCCTCCTCAGCGTGCAGAAGACAGCCTCCTTAGGTAAGTATGTCTTCTCAGTTTCTGAGCTATTCCACTCATCCTGCGGCAGACGTTACTTTACATCACAGACCTGCTCTATTTTGTGATGCATGCCTTAACAGTCAAGGACTGCAAGTGAATTATTTACAAATATCCCCTTTGCTCTCCTGTTAAAATTGCAGTAATTGCTGAATCTGCTTAGACTGTTATCTGCTCATACGGCCTCCTCCGCATCAGATTCGTATCTTTGTTCCCCTTAGGGAAAGCAGATCCTGGTGGTACTAGGTGAGTTTGTCCATAAGAAATCATTCCAGAAACTGTGTTTATGACAGTGAGCTCTGGACCTGGGGAGCGGGGGCTCGCGCTCAGTGGGGGCAGGAACCCTGGCCTCGTCTGATCCAACGCTAAGGCTCCTGAACCCTCTCCCTCCAGAGGAGCCCGATTCCTGCCACTCGGAGAAACGGGAGACATCTCCAGAGCTCTTCTCGGACTTGGTAGCAAAGTCTGGTACGTAGAAAGAATCTCTCTGTTTCCTTTTGGTGACCTGCTGCCTTTTGTATCAGCAGTGGGAATTAGACTGTTAGTTAACTGAGAGCTGGAGTTGCTGTAATTTGGCTCTCCACTTCCTTTCTTGATAATACTGCCAAAGTTGGAAAGTAAGCCAATTTGTCCCAAACTGGCATTCATGCCCATGGGAATCTCACTGGGGTTATGTTTCTCTTCAACGAAAGGAGTCTGATAGTTTATTGCATCACGCAATGCTTTCCTTGACAAGGTTTGATCAGCGGTTTTCAGTACCTGAGCAGAGACTTTCCTGTCTCTACTGTCGTGAGTGCAGGCGACACACTTGCACAAGTCAAGGCCACTGGCTTTACAGGAGAGCTCTTCTATGGGACTGGTATCCCGAAGCTCTTGAGAAGAAGCAATTCTCCTCTGCTGAAACACTGGTGGACAGCAGTTCAGCCACGGATCACACTGCAGCACCTGTGTCAGCTTGAACCGTGCTGGTGTGGAGCTGGGCTTGGTCATCAGGGGCACCCTTTCTGAGGAGCTGTCTACCTGCTGTCCACCATACAGCTCTTTAAAGCTGAATGGGTCTTCTGGACCCTCTTCTGACTCTATTTCTGACGGGGAGGTGCAGTCAGCTGGGGAAATGCATTCCTCCAGGTCTGGAGGAGGCACGTTCAGGTACTGCTTTGTTTTCTGCCTCCCTGAGGCGGATTTGTCCGTGGTGATGATGATCACTTCCTTCCCTCGTGCCTTGCAGGCCTTGAGCAGCACCTCCAGGGTGTCCCTGTCCGCAGCGTCTATTGCATACACCAGGGCAGAGCAGTTGGAGTGGTCTGGCAGGCTGGGGTCAGCCCCACTCATCAGCAGCAGAGACACCACCTCAGGGCCCGCCTTTTCCAGGCAAGCGTGCATCAGGGCCGTCTTGCCGGACTTGTCCTGGATGTTGGGGTCAGCCTTGTTGTCCAGCAGGTATTTCACCATCCTGGCCTTGCTGGCGCTCTGCAGGTCGGCGTGTTTGGTCATGCAGGCGATCATCAGCGGGGTCTCCCCGCGGCTGTTGCTCTCGTTGACGTAGGCCCCGCCGTCGATCAGCAGCCGGGTGAGCCGCAGGCGCCGCTGGTACACGGCTTTGATCAGGGAGTAGCCCTCGGGCGGCACGTCCACCGCCTCCATCCTGCTGCTCTGCCCACCTGCTCCTGCCCGGGGCTCACAGCCGCGCCCACCTGCCCCAGAAACCACACAGGTGCCCCGCAGAAACAGAGGGAAGTAGGGGGGGGGGGGGGGGGGAAGGGAAAAAAAAAACCAAAAAAAACAAAAAAAGGATTTTGCTGTGCTAATCGCGCCTGTAAACGCCCTCGTATTTTGTGAAAAAAACTATGAAGGGAAGAAGAAAAGTTTTCCCACCCTTTCGACTTAGAGAAAACGTATTAAACACTTATAAAAAATACTTCAATATAATTATAACATTTATGTAAGATTAAAGCATGACTGTCACCTTCTTACTTCTTGACTGTCCTTTACACAGTCCTCTGCCTGAGCAGACAGTACCAACTCTACAACAAAATAAACATTTGACAGCATCAAAGAGCATCAGGATGTTTCACACAAAAATTTCAGAGCTAAAGTAACTACCTTTGTTATTCTGTGGCATAAATAACAAAAGGTCTTATATGAATATATTCCTGAAGACATGCAACTGAGACTTCTATGTCTTGTATGTGCTTGCTTACCTGTGTGTAGGGAAAACCTTTAAAGGGGAAAAAAAAAAAAGTCTTTAATAGTTGGCAGAGCAATGATACTTCAATACAAGATTAGATATGCATTAAATTATTACATTTGTTTATTTACAATATATTTCTAGAGAAATAAAAGTGTTTAACTAGTTGAGCTGTAAAATAAATTAATTAATAATTTTTATCCATCATTGAAAACACTAGTAATGTTCTGATGATTAACTGACAAGCAGTAATTTCATTCCATTTTACTGTGAATACCAAAATCAAAGGATGATCTTGACACACTTTGTTTCAGAAGTCCTACAAGCAAAAAAATGAGTCAGATTTCCTCCCTTTGACTGGTGGCTTGGTTTTTTTTCACCCCTCTGTCTTGATAAAACATTTTTTAAAGGTAATTGTGTCAAAATTACTTGAAGGATTCACTCCACTATACTGAAAGTACAGGACTCAGCACTGTCTATCTCAGCTTTCACTGAGGTGCAAATCATTATTATGATTTCTGTGTGTACTTTTGACAAGCAATGTATTCAAGATTATTGTAAAGTCTTATAAAACATATGATCAATCTGTGCATTTAGGTTTACAGAAGGAAACTGCAGAGAAATATCTGATGGATAACACACATGCTGAAATTTTACCAGTGTTCTTCCCTGAAAGTTATTGGTGACTTTACATTTATTTCCTATTTATCTGAACCCTCCTGATACTTAACTGCTCACTTAAGTGATGGCATATAGTTCTTATTACATAAACCTTTTAATCTCTGGAAATACTTCTTATGGCCAAAGGAACATTAAATATTCAACAGCCATGGAAAGAGAATAAATAATGCTACCTGAAGTTGTACAGCAGGTCAGGGTTAAGGGTGAGGCTGCTTCTCTGACATCTCATCTAACCCTTCTGCTGCTTAAATTTGCTGTTTCCACTGACTTCAGCAGGACTATTGATCAGAGCAGAGTGCAGGACAGACCTAGGACAATAGTCAAAGTTTGAGAGTTAGGAGTGAATGGTGCAGGCAGGGATGGAGTTGCACGGAGAAAACCTGAGATGTTTCTGTGCAGAGAAAAGTGAGGAAAAGACACAAGAAATGGGGGAGAGAAACCCACAAATACTTCAGAATCAGATACAATCAAGAGAAAGTGTTACAGAGTGACAACTGGAACAACATCATGCAGAGCACACTCACGGGTGCCCTATGACAGCCACAACTTCATCTGTTAACCACATCACACCTGGACTGGGTGCAGCCTGCTCCAAAAACCCCACAGCTGGCTTTTTTGAAGTAAAAGACCATAGGTCAGGCAGAGTCCCTAAAACACTAAATTAGTGGATAATTCCTTGCAGATCGGTGCTGAACAGATGGAGATGATACAACATTCCTAAATGTATTTAACTGCTATGTCAGACATACTCCATGAGTTCCTAAGTTATTAGGACTGACACAGTTGCCTCTCACCTGTGAAGGTGAGCTCTGGAAGCAGCCTCAAGCTTCAAAGCAGTTTGAGGGATAAGGAACTTAGAGAGCTCAGTGTGTGACACTGAATCATAGTCTGGTCTGTGAGATCACCCACAAATTCCTCTTATTCTTGTACAAATAATATTGCTGCACAGTGCTTTCTGACTAGAAAGTGCTTAGTTCTGTTTTCAAGCAATAATATTGTCCTGGAAAGTACTCTAAGGCAAAATAGCAGCAGGCACCTCATAGTATGAAAACCTGGTTTTGAGTCTAATAGTCTAATCACAGCACTGAGGGAGAAAGAGTCCATTGATGTTATAACAAATAAACACAGGCAACGGTGTCATGAATGCATGATACGAATGAAGGAGTTCTTGCAAAGTATTCCTCACCTATTTGATGTGAGAGCCAGATTCCCTGCCCTCCGTGCCTCAGCACCCTCACAGCTGAGCGAGCTCTCATAGTTGTGTTTAGAGAGTCTAGAGCCGTTCCAGTAAAATTGTCATTGATTGTCATCTCGGAAAAAAAGACGTGCTGTCACACTAAAAGAGCACCAGCATTTAGGTATTTTTATGATTCTGCGTATATACATTAAACCTGGCAAAATCAGTCGGAGTAGTAAAAACTTGCTTTCCTAGTTCAAATTCACCACATATTAGCTACTTTTGATTTAAAATAATTACCAATCCAACGCTGCCAAAACTACACCATCACCACCCCGAAGTTTCCACCGCAACTTGCAACCTGACGGCTCTAAAGGGCTGGGGAAAAGCACGGACAGCAAACTTCTCCGCGGCGAAGGGACGGCACAGGCGGTAGCGGATGAGCGGCAGGAGCGCTGGATGAAGGCTGTGTGAGAATTAGTTTGAATACTTTACCCGCGCGCTGTGGCCGTCGGCGGCAGCGCCGTTCGCTCGCTCTGCTCCCGGCGAGGGCGGACGGGACGGAGCCGCCGCTCCTGGAGCTCCCGGCGGAGCCGAGCGACACCGGGACACTCGGCAACGCCGGGACACCGAGCACCGCCCCCGGCACCGCCCTCGGGCTCGGCACAGCCGCGGCCCCTCCAGCCCCCACCCCCGGGCCCGGCCCCTCACGGCCCCGGGCCCGCCCGCTCCGCCCTCCCGCCGGGCGCGCCCTGCCCAGCCCCGCGGCAGCGCCCTCACACCGGCGCCGCTAAAACCGCTCACGGCCCAGCACCCCGGAATACCCCAAAACACCCGGTGTGCCCCCGCACACCCCGGAAACCCCTCACACCCCGGGATGTTACCAAACACCCCCAAAAACCCCTCACACCAACACCCCAAAAACTCCTCACACCAAACACCCTAAAATACCCCTCACAGCCCAACACCCCAAAATATCCCTCACACCCCACTGTGTCCCCAAACACCCCAAAATACCCTCACAGCCCGGTGTTTCCCCTCAGACCCCCAGACACCCTGCTCTTGCCCCCCACCCTCCTGTCACCCCTGGCCCCCACACCGTCCCTCACAGCCCCTGCTCCCCGGACCCTCTCTCACCCACGGCCCCAGCCCGCAGCAGCTCTGCCAGGTTCCCCGGCTCTCCAGACAGAGCAGCTCCGAGGAGTGTCCCTGGCTGTACTTTTGTGATCTTTGGTGGGCCCAGAAACAACCCATCTGAGACCTTCCTCACCACCACACTGCCTCTGGCCACCCAGGCAAGGACTGAACGGGGCTGGGAGGAAGCTGAGCCCAAGGAGATGCTTCCCTCGGGTTTGACCAAGTCTGACTTTGCAGTAATTCCTGGTTAGTATTGGTCAAAGACACTTCTTGGTTTCCATGCAAGCTTGGGACACCTTCATGAAAACGCAGTCTGGTTGAGGCTGGAGCGGACCTCTGGAGGCCATCCAGTCCAAGCCTCCTGATCACCCAGGAACAGCTGGAAGACAACCCCCACCACTTTCTAAATGTCTCCAAGGACAGAGACCCCACAGCCTTCCTGGGCAGCCCGTGCCAGTGCCTGGTCGCCCTCACAGTTGAAAAGGGTTTCCTGGGATTCAGAGGAAAAGCCTTAATTCAGTGTGTTGCCTTTCACTGGAGTGCTGCTAGGAAGGTTGCAGCATTCTCCTCTCAGTTCACGGTCTCCTCTCAGGTGTGAAGCACTGTGACCCCTTCTGGGCGTTCCCTCTTCCAGGCCAGCCGGGACCTGAGCCTCTCCACTCCTGACAAAGAGGGGATCTCCTGGGAGACAGAGCCAAAGGCTCGGCAGAGATCCAGGTGGGCTTTGTCCACGGCCTTCGCCTGGGCCGCTCTGTTCACAGCAGGAGATCCGTGGGCTGCGCAAGCACGGCTCCCCCTCGGAGCAGCCAGCCTGACACTTCCATCACTGTACCTGTGCAGCTCCTCAGTGGCTGGGTGCCCGCCGTGCTGCTCACGGGGCGTTCTCACACACATCTGTGAGCCGCAGGACATCCTGGTGGTGCCCAGAGGCTCCGAGGGTATTTCCTCGGAGTGACGCTGGCAGGGCATCCTCGCGTGTGCAGTGGCTGAGTGAGACCCTGGGCTCAGCCCTGGCTGCCTCACCGAGCCTGTGTCAGCACTCAGGAGCAGTCACCAGGTGAGTGCAGCACAGCAGGGAGGTGAGGGTAACCTGGCAGCCAAACAGCCACCACGCTCTGACAATGAGCGGCGAGTCACAGCACAGCATCCAGCTGCACAGGTCTGGTTTTGGCATCACAGCAGACAGAAGGTTCCAGGAGCAATGTCAAGGGGATTTGTGCCTTGCTTTTTTTTTAAAAAAGTGCACGTCAGGATCAATGAGAAGCCGTCATGACTAAGAGCTGGATAAATGGTATGAATAAGCCACTAAGACAAACAACATACCAAGGACAGGTCCCTCAGTTACTCTTCAGCCTTCTCTTTCAAAAACTAAGGTGGGAGAATGGATGTTTCGGGGGGTTTTTTTGGCCTGTGGTAAGATTCTAATTATCTTTGTTTTCTTTTCCTCTCTACCTCATCCACACTCTCAATTCTCTTTGCCATGCAGCCTCAGAAAGGCATGCGTACTGAACACCCACTCTTCAGGAGCTTACTGCTCTTCACAGTCCTGTTGTTGGGTTAATTCTGTGAGATGGAGAAGCAGTGTACACTTGTGTATATAGCAGCACTCTTGCTGCTGAAACAGTACCACTTCTGTAGTTCTTGCAGCTCTAAATGTCCCCTTTCTTATTCCTCCTTCCATCCTTGCCTGCATTGTGCTGTTGAGCTTGATAGCCAACATGAATCATTGACCAAAACAAACAAACAAAAAAAATTCAGTGTATCAAACCAGCTCTTGGAAGAACACTTTTATGAAGATAATTAGATTTTTTTTCTTATAAACATCACCATGGATACCCTTGGTTGGATAGAAAAACAACTATTGGTATCAAGAAGTTCCTGCTAGAAGGAAGAAGTGGAAAGCCAGAGCAGGGAACACATCCATGCAGCACAAATTTTATTATAAAACACACAAGAGGTTTCCATATGCACATGGCATATTTGTTTATCACACTTCTTGATATCCCTCTCCTGTATTTCACTGACAGTTGGGCTACTTGGATATGTACCAGGAGAAAGTGTCATGGTTGCAGAATTCTATTATTAATTTTAATTGACTAAACATGTTTGTCATAAATGAATGTTTCAGGTTGCTCAAAGAATCACTAGAAAAGGTACTGCCAGTTCAGGTTTAATATAAAAGTGAAAGTGCAACCAAGTTCATTGGCATGCTTCACTTCACTACTCACTATAGAGTTCAAGCACACAGTCCAAAAATCTAGATTCAATCAATCTAAAATTAAAATAAAATGAAAGTGATATAGGTGAGGGCTGAGCACAGGAGAAAGACTAAGAATGGGAAAGGGTGAGAACACAAAGGAATAAGGGAGGCCCTGTCACTGAGTTACAGGGTTTAGAGAGGATACCCCTGCAAAACCTACCCTTGGACTTGACCCAAGCTTTAGGCCTGAAGATTTTAACAACACTTACATGTAATGGCACTGAGTTGACAGCCTAATTTAAAGAATTTAACAAAGGACTCTGTAGAATTTACTAGAAGCATGACAGTAACTCATAGGGCTGCCTTCAGGTGAGGACAGTCCCTGTGGAGGTTCACCTCTGTGGGAAATGCCCCTGAGCTCAGGGAAGGTCTCACTTAGGACCACTGTTTGCAGGGTCACAGCATTAGTCACAGTGACATCCTGCCTGGATTGCAATTCTGCTTGACAGCTTTCTCTGAATGTTCCATAAGGAAAATGTTTGTCCACTTGGACTTCTCATTAGCCAGCACGAGATCCTGGGAGCAGTGTCTCTGGTAACTCAGGAGGAGCTCAGACCAGATGCTGCTCGTCCAAGACCTAATGAGCATTTCTGAGATCACAGCGTGGCCCCAGGTGGGTGATTGTTGATAAACTGTGCCCAAATACAGCACAGGAGGCAGGCAGGAAAATGACATGTTTTGTTTTCTGGATGCCAGCTGCCAGCAAGCTGCAGGAAGCCTAGCACTGGAGGGCAGGCCTGGGGCCCAATTTTGGGAAGGTGATCTCAGAGCTGAAAGACCTGGCTTGGCACCTGGCAGTCCAGGCACACCCGAGGGCCTGTGGCAAGTGTCATCCACCACAGGTGGGCCTTTCCTGTGTCCTTGGGGATCCAGGGAATCAGCTGCTCCACTTTGTTCACAGGAAAGTAAAAGAAGGAAAAGAATGGAAATAGTTAAATTAGATCTGACATCCGCACCCCATGGCCTAGTTTTGGAATTTGCTTCCCATGAGGAATCATGTCTGCTTGGTACTGGCCAGCCTTAGCCTACACCAGCAAGAACTCATTCAAGGGAAGGAGCCATGCTTGCTTACATTTGTAATCACTTCTGTATTAATGCATTGCCATGTAAACTGTTGAACATGACATAATGTAACATAAGTCATTCTAGGAATTCAGTTACTTTATTATGTATTAGGGCATAGACTTCTTTTCAAAGTGGTGAATGAATGGAAAAATATAGAAGAAAATATACAAGACTAATAATCTTGGTTTAGTTGGCATGACAGGAAAAAAAAAAAAAACCAAAGCCTGAAAATATTTTTATCATCTACTAATTCGATACCCTAAATACTAAATTCTAAACCATGAGGTACAGAGGTAGATGTTTACTGTCCTGGAACTGTTTCCTGAGAGGAATGCACTCGTGTTGTAAACAACACTGTTCTTAAAAATATATCTCTTAAATGTAGCAGGCACAGCTGCTTGATTGTTCAAAATCTTGAAAGGGGATTATGGTAGTGATGTAGAGATATCCGTTGAGAGGTCTAAGAGAGAAGTGGAGTGCTATGTTTCTGTGCTTCAAAAATAATGACCAAACCCAAACAGAAGGAATTAGGAGCCTATGAAGTGTCTCACAAAAACCCAACGCGTGCAGCGTAAAATCTAGAGAAGTACCTTGTTATGTTGTTGGTTTGTTTACCAGGCAATTTGGAGGCACACGTGGCGCTGCACTGTCCCTGCCAGCAGGATCTGGGGGCCCATCAGGCTCTGCTGTGACCCTCTGCCTCCATTCAGATCATGCCAGGGCCCAGGTAACTCCTGATTCCCATCAGGCATGTTTTGATTAGCTATTTATGACACGGAGCTTTCTGCCTGGATAAATAATCTCCTGAAGTGTTTGGTGGTTTATTGCCAAGTACTTCGATTAAAAAACTTGAGTGTGTGTGGGAACTGCACTTGTGACACTTGCAGGAATAATTGTGGCTGGTGACGGAAGCAGGGCTCCCTCTAACAGTTTTAGAGAACATATTGCAATAAATGTCTTGTTCCATGGGCACAAGCCTTTGCAAAGCTGCACAGCTGAAGTGCTGCCTTCCTGGGTGCTATAAATCAGCAGGCTGAGGGGATAACTCTCTTCTGCCAGTTCCCAGAGTCTGTGAACATCCTTAGAGCTGAATCTTTCTCAAACATACATTTATAAATTGTTGTTTAGATTGCAGCAGAATGTTGGCTGTACTTCTATGTCCGGAGCAATTCTTAAAAGGATCTGAATTACATACTAAGAAAAAATACAGTGAATTGTGCAGAAATAATGTGAAACTGGTCTTCAACAAAAGAATTTACATGATTCCATTGGAGAGATAACCGTAATTCCATGAGAGACACTGAGAGTCAACACTAAAGAAATCAATTTTGACTGACTGAAATAGCAATATGCACAAAAATACTCAGTAAGACTCCTGTTAAATGGGCTCTCTTCCACTGTGACAAATAACTGAACAGGTGTGAGGAAAAGAACGTTTTAAAATTAATTAGAAAAAAAATAAGCCTTTATAAACTTAGATATGTTACATTAATGAGGTTTTCCACCTCACACTGCTGATGGGACCAGATCCAAATTTTAATCTTTTTGAACAAAACCCACCAAGAAGAGGTGTAGTGACTAAAAGTACCTTCTTGCTCTCATGAAAATGCTCTTTTTCAAGCTGTTTTCACAATAAATCATTTCCAGGAGCTTTTTTGGCCATGTTCAATGAGCTACTGATACACAGCTAAAAAGACTAAACGCTTCTAAAGTGCTCCTATGTACAACTGAACAAGCTTCAGTACAATTCAGTGGCCCAATCCATCTGAAGTTACTGAGGTGAAGCAGGGATCTCCAGTGAAGGGCTGGTAATCCATCCACTGGGACAGCTGTCCAAAACCAATGTGAGTGTTCCAGCAGGGTTTTGTGTGGAAATGTGCAATGGGAGGAAGAATGAACATCAAAATGCTCTGTTTTCCTGCAAGTGTCCATCTCAATTAAATCAAGGACCTGATTTATAAATGATTTTATGGCTTCTGAACAATGGCTTGCTTACTGAAAAAGACTCTGCTTGGTATTAGGAACTTGTTAAACTGAACTGCTAAGGGAAGGAAAAGACCTTGATTTAGGGCTCCATAGGTAATGGTGTGTCATTCATTTCCTGTCCTCTCAGGTTCTGTTCATTCTCAGTTTGCATTTACTTTTCCCCCATCTTTTTTCATATCACAGTAGATCATTTAACAAAATATTGATTTTCATACCTGCAGCTTTGCTTACTTAATAAATATATGGCCCAATTTCAAGAAAAACACTTCACCACCACTTAATCAGAAATAAGCACACACTTAAGAGACATCTATTTGAAATACCTACTTCTCTTGATCAGCCCAATTCTCTGAATTTCTGTACATTTTCAATCCAATGGGACAGCTGAAGAGATAAGGGACAGAATGGCAAGGACCACAGCTCAAGGACTGAAGATGATACACAGATGCTGTAGCTAAACCATTAAATGATAAAAAGATCAAAACAAGATGTATGAGAAAAGACAATCTACTTTAACCTACCCAATTTAATTGGAGATGAACAGGCAACTTTTGCAATGTAAGCTCTTGCCCGAGACACTTGAAAAAAAGTCCTGCAAATGTAATCAGAATAGAACTCTGCTTGAGAGCTCATCTATTCTTTTTCCAACCATGTCAATTAACCTAACAAAAGGCTTCTTGTATGAATTTTGCTTTGATGTTAGAGAAAGGAGATGGAGTGATCTGCAGAGGGCAGAATGGCCCAGGATCACCCCAGAGCCAGCTGAAAACAAGTGAGGACAGGGAAAGGAGCAGGTTTCCCACATGCAGTCCCAGAAGCAGAAGCTGTGCACTGAGGCAAGCAGAAGAGCACTGGGCTGGGCACAGCGACAACCCCTGGAGGCTCTGAGGGCTCTGGGATGGGACTCTGGCTCCCGGGGGTGGAGCAGGCACTCCGGACAGCAGCTCCAGGATTTCTCTGGAGCTGACAAAGGCAGTCACACAGCACCCAGATCCTGAAAATCCCTCACTAATTACATTCTTTGTCACAGCATCTTAAAGGTGCTAAACCTCACAGCACTCCTAAACTGTTTTCTTAGTAATTACAGCTACAGGGCAAACTTACATGATAAACCACGTATCTTTCTAATAAACATCAATTTCCTCTTCTCAGTTCTCTTTCTCCTCTTCCACTCTTCTGTTTCAGGACCTGGCTCTTTCAGCCTTACCCTAACTTGGTTGGCTTCATTCCTGCAGCCCTCCAGGGCAAGCAGAGACAGCTAATGCACACCTGAATAACAAGGGAGGCATCTCCCAGTTTTGTATTTAACCAGTATTTGTCACCTCATCTGTCACCTCTGCTCACCTAATTTTCTGTCCTGATTAAGGAACAATCCTTCCCTCCAAGTCAGCTGCTGCCTCTGCCTGATCCTACCTTATTTTGTTAGCAGAACTTTTTAACTACTCATGGTAAGTTTGGGTTTAGGTTTAAGTCCTCAGCAAATTAGCTGTTGTCCGATGAAGACAACACAATTGTCTGTTCCCCATCAAGATGACATGTCAAGTGCTACCAGTGCTCTCCTCAGATAACCTGAATAAGATAATGACTGCTATTCTCTCCTTCCTGTTTTTCCCCTGCTCTTCTGTATAAATACTAATAGTATTTTATTTGCTTAATTAGCTAACTTATTTTTCAGAGTGTACCTTTCTTTTCCATGGATTGCTGTCCACATAGAGATTTGTTGTTGGAATGTTCCCAGCTCTGACCTTGAATACACTGTGGCTCTAACACTACTGAAAACATCAGCTTTCTACTGCCAAATGGAAGTCGCTGTCCACTGTCAGATAAGAGATAATGAGTAATAGACAAGCAATAAAAACATTTACATTTGTTTTTCACTTTTTATGCAAACCCTCTGGTTTTAGCTATCTTGTTAAATCTAGTATTATCCTTGAAATTAAAATTGTAATATGTTTGGAACAGGTTGTTCCCGGGAAAGCATGAATGAGGGGGATTAAATTATACCTGTATAGACTTTTCTTGGTGATTGGTAATTACACTGTCACTCATTACACTATTAATTGCACTTAGCTGCATGGAACTGGGTAAAAACATGACATTTTCCCCTGTACAGGACATAATGAGAATCTATGGCTTTTCAAGGAATCATTCATCACTGAGGTACAGGAATAAACAAAACATAGGGAAGATGCATTTGGAACATATGTTTTTTTTTTTTTTTCCTCCTTCAAGCCACAGTAAAAAAAGACTTATTTTTACCCTGGGGAGGTAACAGGGGCCAGGTAACCACCCTCACAATACACCCAACAGCAAACAGTCTGCATGTGCTTGCTGAGCACACAGGCTCACACCCTTCTGTCTACCCATCCTGACACAGCAAGCCCCTACCCTTGGTGTGCTCACAGTGGTGCTTGGGGTGTCTGTCCGTGGGGTGAACATGATTTGGGGCTCAGCTTCACTGCAGTCAAATGCTTCTTCCTAGTTCTCAGCAGGGCTCTGTATATTGAAAAGCTGTGGTACAAAAGGTGCTGTCCAAATCCAGTGTTTCTACTAAAAACCAAACCAAACAAAAATGCACCTTTGCGGCACAGAGTCACACTGAAGGAACAGCATTATGTTCTGAAAAGTTTCAAGCAGGAGACTCAGAAGTTCACATTTCCACGAAATGTCAATTAACTTAATTTGTTGTTGTATCTGACAAAGGACATAGTTAAATCTGGAGAGGACTGAGTGAGTCCACAAAGAATCAAGAGTAACCACTTATGTTCTCAGCAGGCTTGTTTTTGCAACCAAGTTGAAAGTTCTTTGAAACTGAAATGATGCTGCAAAACATCCTGGCCTCAGTGAGCCCCTATCTCTGCACTTAGGCACAAAGTTTCTAATGTATGCTAGCCTCAGCCAACATTGCATGAAGTCTTTCCTTCCATTTTTAATAAATGTCAGTTGTCCTAAACACAGTACTTAGCAAAGTGTCAGAGCTTTCAACATTGACCTATAACAGGTATGTTTTAAACACTTTGAGGAGGTTATTCTCTTGCCAGGGTCACTGTGACATGTATTTTTTTAGGAAAAAAAAAAAGACATCTCCCTGGTAGCACTCTCTTTCCTCCTTTTCAACAATGCGCTGTCAATTTAAAACTCTGGAGACTTCTTGCTGCATTATGTAAGCATAAACTTGTTTTATCGATCAATGTAACATCAGTGCACATGGAACAAGAAGATCAATACAGGGAAGTGCTTACAGTTTCAAAAGAAACACAGAGAAAACAGTAAACTCAGAGAAGGTACTGCCACAAATATGTTTTTTATCAGATAGGCTGTAAAGTGCCATGGAAAATTCAAGGGGTGCTCATAGCTATTCTAAGGGAACACCAAGATAAATTATGTCAGTTTATTTAATATTTTTAGTATTTTTGCATTTACCTATATTTAATAAAGATGAAACAGAACTACTTCACTATTGCTGGCAATCCATATTTGTCACACAGATTACTCAAAAATCACATTGACAGACAAACTGCATTTTTACTTAAAATGCTTGGCAAGAACATAGGAACACAGACTTCTAAGAAATCAATGTGTATTTTCTTCCACTTCGAAGTGGCTGCAGTCAAACTGACACAGTGAATTTTTATGAGAACAGCAAAGCTTTCACACAGCTGTGAACCTAGGAAAACATTAAAGCTTCTTTCCAGGATGTTGTTGGGTTTGTGTGGCTAGGCTTGGGGAGCAGAGGTGGCTTCTGTGATTGGGAGCCAGCCACCCTGGAGTGACAGGTCCTGGATCAGTGCATCCCTCAACTGCTGCCTGAGACTTCCCAATTCCCCTTCTCCTGCTGGAGAGGAGCAATTTACCTTTACCTCTACACCAACACATTTTAAAGACTGTCAACATCTCAGTCAAACTTGGGAGGATTGGTGCTTTCTCAGAGCTGGGTGTTTTGAACAAGGAGAGACACTAAACCCCTTTGTTTCAGTAGAAAAGCTCTGACATAGCCTAATGCCTTTCACTACCCATGGAATTGTCAGGGATGCTGCCATGGATTGTAAGACCAGTGCAAGGTCTCACACAACTTTTGCTGTGGAATTGCTCAGACCCCCTTCTGCAGGGTGTACCTCCAAAGCATGGGGAGTGGTTTTTGGAACCAATCACTACTAAGGGATTTACCATCAGGCATGATTTTCTTCAAAAATTTAATGTATCTTTCTTTACACTCAGTAAAACTTCATGGTTTAAAATACCTGCCCTTACACAGAAGTACAAAACGCCTCCCTTATTGTGCCACGACAGCTTTTTCATACACTTCAAATTTGTAGTGGATCCCATTCTCTTCCTGGATATCAGCAGGGACACCTGGGTACCTAGGGAGAGAGGAGAAGATAAAGCAAAAGCCAACAAGCAGGTAAGAATATCATTGTGATTCACCTGTAATTTATCCAATCAACCAGAAAAGCAACTTGTTTGGGAAAAAAAAATATTGAAAACACTGTCCTTATAACAGGTACACTGTTCTTTTAGCACATCTTTTAGATCAAGAAATCATACGCTGACACACAACCACCGATACTTTTGGCCTAATAAAGAGATACCTGACATTTTTATTAAAACCTCCAATATGTTATTCAAAATGTCTGCCAAGGAAGAAGAGACTATGGAACACTGTGTTTCTTTTTTTTTTTCTTGCCTTGCTTTTCCTACGTTGGTTTACAGGAAATGCTAAGGACAAAGCTTTTTAAAAGTCTGCAAGAGATTACTAAAGCAGCTGACTGCTACTATAGAAAGAGCACCTCTACATTCCAGGTTTTCTAAACCACTTCTTATTAATAGACACTTTCAGAAATCTTTTCATCTTCTTGTGAAAGAACAAGGATTTTGTATGAGTAATACTGACTTTGAGGGAGAGATACATTTTAAATTTATTTAGTAAGGTCTGGCATTGTCAGATTTCCACTTCAGTGAGGAAATTACCTGTTATTTTACAAAATCATGTTCTAACACCAATGTTCATTTCAGTACATTGGCCAAAAACAATGCATTGCTAGGAGCAGCCGAGAGAGACAGGGAGCTTTGGGTCAGATCTCAGGACACTGAAATGAGCAGAGAGTAGTTCAGAATATATTGGAATTGGAGAAGGTGACTCATCCTCCCCACCCACCTTGTCTGTCCTGCATCCCTCTTCCCTGCCCCTGCCTATCCTCCCCCAGAGCTGTGCTAATCTACTCCTGTGCCCCCTGGGGAGAATTTCACCCCTCAGACTTTCTATTTCTTCCATTGCTGGTCTGTAACCAGCTGAGAGCCAAAACAGGAGCAACAGGAAGAGCAACAGGTCCGGTCCTCCCCAGCTCTTGAGGCAGGTGTCTGAATTTTTGCTGCCTCCTTAGTTACCTGTTGGATGCAATCTTTTTGGAGAGGACATAAAAGCACAACTGGAATATGACAAGGACAATGTAGAAGAAACCACAGTGAATGGCAGAAACTGTAAGTTTGTGTACACCTTTTCCTACTACGTTTGTTAGGAAGAAGTAATTTTCTCAGGAGGGAAGGAATAACCTTAGAAATCTATAAAGCTCAAGTCTCTCCAGTCAAGTCCATTTAATTTGTCTTTGGCAATTTCTCAAAGACATTCAGAGGCCAAATACTATTTGCTTACAACAGACTGAAAGTTACAAAGCTTAGTAAATATTTGAGTAGTTCTAAACCAGGAAATAATAAGAAAAAGCTACTTTTGAAGCAAACTGAAATAGAAAATTCTTTAATGTGAAGATCATGCAAAAGTTGAGGAACAGAGCAAGTTCCAAGAAAATCTGTTTTAGAGTGTGGTGCCATTCCAGGTTTCAAAGTATGATTCAGGGGAAAAAATTCACCTCAAGCTCAAACCAACAGCCTCAGAGAACCCTTAAAACATTCAAATTAGATTGCACTGAAGACAATCCTGATCTGCATTTTGGTACTTACTCTGTTAGAAGCTTGTAGTCTTTATGGTCAATTTCTGGAAAAAATGTGTCACTTTCAAATTCTTTCAAGATTCTTGTCACAAACAATCGATGATGAATTGGCTTCTCCATTGCTGCCTTTAGAAACAGCACAAACTCAGTCACAATTTTATGTATCACAGGCTTTTAGCAAAGCTGTGAAAATTACACTCTGAATCTCCTCTTTTAGACTCTGCTGAAGAGCACTTTCTAAAGGAATAATTTCACCTTGTGTCAGTTCCACCTGGTAAGTGGCAGCAATACCTATTCTCAGAGCCTGGGGTATCTGACGGAAGTTAAGAACAAAATTTGAATAGCCCTGTGAGAACAAAGGAACAGCAGGTCCAGTAGCAACAAGCAATTTCTGAATCACACCTCTTTGGGAGACAGGAAAGTTTAAGTGGCAAGAGATGCCCACACCTCAAGGTAATTTGCTCTGATGTTTAATATCACTGTTAGGGATTTGTGCTGTGTTTTTTGGAATTCCAGATATCAATCTACCTCTTAGTTTAACTTCAAAGCTGGATCTCTGGATTACCACAAAATGGTAAAATGTGCTGAAAGTTTTTACTTTTCCAAGCTCCTTGGACAAAAATGTTCTCAGACAATGTTTGTTAGGTGAGTTTTTTACTAACAAATTCAGGAGTTGGGAGCATACATTTTGTCTTGAGATCCAAAACAAGCAACTCTTCCAGACTTTGTGGGCATTAAAAATAACCCATGAAAAGATACACTGGGGTTGGTTACAAAATGCATTTTTTGAAAAGCTTGTAGCTGTTCCTCCCTTCTGCTTCAACTGGCAATGAGCAATGCTCTTTGTGGAAGGTGACTCACCATGCAGCAGGCTATTAGGTACTACTTCAACAAGCACAGGAACCAAGTAATAACAAATGGAATCCAATAAAATTAATTAGCCACTGCTGAGAGGCTAATTTGCAGAAAAGCTGTTCTACTAGAGAACAGTTAAAAATGAAAGGGGTAAGTCACAGCACACATGCATCAAACAGCATTGAACTGGTGTCCATCCAGTTTGTACACAAATACTAGTATTCTTCTTTGTTTAAGGAAAGGGAGGTAAGAAGAGTCACACTTGCAAAATGACAGAAGAATAATAACCTGCTTCACAAATAAAAACATGTTGAGTTCTCCAAACAGAGACACTTCTGATTTGTAGTAGAAGAACAAATCAACTTCCTATACAACTCTGTGGGAATTCAGCTTTATCAGGAAGTCTTTGCCACCACAACAGCCCAGGGAAGAGCACAGGGAGGGACCGACCACAGGTGTTGCAAAGAGAGTTGAATTTAACCCCAGGGAGACCAGATGGTGACCTCTGTTCTAGGGAAATGGTTTCATTAGCTGAATGAACCAACCAGCTGTGTCACTGTCCCCACTGTTCACAAAAGAAGTGCAAAATGCTTCCCCAGTTTGCCAGACCAGCCCTAGAGACCTGTGTGTGTAGGTGGGCCCATGACCAGTAAACAGCAAAGAGAAAAGAACTTGGGAAGAGTAGCAGGCTTGGGCTGATTTCAGGGCACATATTCCTCCCCAGCAGCAGGGAGTGCCCAGGACCTGGCAGTGAGCACACAAGAGGCAAGGAAAAACACTTTTCTCTTTCAGTTGCTCTGCTCTGCTCAGGGTGACTTTCCCTGGCTTTGGGATTCGAGCGCAGTTAAATCAGCCACTGGCTGCCATCCTGACCTGTGCACAAAGCCCTCCCTGGTCAGCCCCAGCCTAGGCATGACCTGGTTATGGACACGGGGCCTGACCCTGCCCCATGGACCCCACTGCCCCCAGCCCTGCCAGGGGAGTCACCTGCCATTCCAAGTACTGCCCCTGGGGTCCAGCCCCTGCTCCCTGGAAAACACCAGGTCCTCCCTGCTCTCCCAAGGCAACTCCAGAAAACTTCAGAGAAGTAAATTTTGTATCAAACACAAACCCTTCCACACCTGGAGACTCCAAGGGAGGCCTGGATGCTGACACCACCTCACTGAAATACTGCTGAGGACATGGCAGGGTGGCAAAGGAGTTTTGTCATAATGCTGTAATATCCAAAAGGAATAAAGTAGCTCCTTGCCGATATTCAATTCAGTCTTGCCCTGTCCAGCACACTCCATTGGTTTCACCCTTTTTTTGGGGACTGAAGAGAAATTAGAGGAGGCACAGAGCTGAACTGGTGAAATGCTGACATGCTCACTCCACACACTATAAAACCATACCATACACATAAGGAAACTGACAGCTGGGTCTGTTGGTTTTTGTGTATTTGTATGTGTGTGTTTTTGTTGTTGTTGGTTTTGTTTGGCTTTTCTAACACCCCCTTTAATATTTAAGGATGCGATGGACTTACAGGTCCTACTCCTAGTAAAACCTCAGTGTTGTTTTTGACCTGTCTAAACCACACAATTTAAATGTAGTTAAAATAGACTGATACAATTTATAGTGAGTGGACTAAGAGTAACCTGGTGTAGTGGAAGGTGGCCCAGTCCAAGCCAAGAGGTTTGGATTGACATAAGCCTTTAGGCCCTTTCCAGCCTAAGCCCTTCTGCGGGCCTCTGACTCCCCTGGGATGTCCAGGGAGCACTATTTTTCAGAGCCAAGGCCAAGACCTGAACCCCTCAAGAAACAATACCTCCACACATCTGCAGCAGTGTCTTAACTCAGACCAGACACCTGGTTTTGAAATCACTGAGCTACAGAATTGCTAAGGTTGGAAAAGACTTCCAGGATCATTGAGTCCAGCTGTTAATGAATCTTGTAACTGTCCCCACTCACCATGCTTGAGTGCTACATGTACAACATGGGAGCAGGGTTGACAACCATGAACAAAATTTCTTGGGGATGAAACTGAGCCAGGACCTGTGCTCCACTACATCTGATGAGCTCTAACAGCTACGAGGGACTCCAGGGCCAGAACCAAGGAGTGAGCCAGCACCACAAGCACAGAAGAAGCACTCAGATGCCAGCAGACAGCCCTAAAAACATGAAGTACTCACACAAAATCACAGGGTGTCAGCCATGATGCATAACAGCTTCGTAACAGCTGTAACCTACTGACCACTGCTGGGCTCCTCCTTCCTCATCCAGACCACCACCAGCACCCTAGCTCCTGCAACTCAGGAGATCCAGAACAGTGCAGAGGGGATCCAGATGGCATTGCACTAAGATCCAAGCAAAGTGACCTGGTAAATCTGTGCTGTCAGAAGTCCAAAAGCTTCCCTGGGGGCATCACTACCGCGCTGTGGTTATATTAGGAGACAATAAACCTGATGAGGGGATCAGTGTCCAGTCAAATTCAAGAAGATGATGCCCACATGGGTTTTTCTGAACTTTCACTGAACTGATGGAGCTGCTTTCAATCTTTCCTGCTCTCACATGCCAATACCAACTTTCTGCCCTGCTTCCCCCTGTCCCCAGTGCTCCGCCTTTCCCCATTGCAGAGGTCAGGTCACAGTTTCCTAGAGTGTGTGAGCACAGCATCAGCGTGACCTGCACAAGGACTTGGATGGCCATCACAGCTCAGAGGGCCTGAGGCAGCCAATCCTCCCAGCCCCTGCAGAAACTGTGTCCTTGAGAACCCAGGGACAGTGGGAGAGATGGCCATAACCAACAGAGGGATGCTCTGTGTCCTTACAAACATTCACAGGTTGGGCCCTTCCTCTTCTGCAGCCTGAGGAGAAGGATGTGAAGACTAGCAATCCCCTGCCTCCATCCCATTCCTGGAAGGCAGCATCCTGTCCCAAAATGCCACCCTAGAGCTCATGCTGTAGCACCTCGGCTTGCCTCAGCTGCTAAAGGCTGGACAGGACAGTGCAGCCCCCCGTACCTGTGACTGACTGGACACCTGTGTCCCAAAGGGGCACTCAGACAGCTGGGCAGCTGCTGTACCTGGGCACAGCTCCCTGGACCAGGGCAAGGCTGCCTGGTGTTTCAGCATGGTGGCTGGGCCAGGCAAAAGGCACAGCAGGGCAGGTGCTCAGACATCCTGAATTGCCCAGGGCACTCACCAGGGTGTGAGAAACAAAAAACAGCAAAGGCCTGGAAGGTCATGGCACACTCCTTGCTCACACCATCTACAAACACAGCCTGCAGGACTGTCCCCAGAGCTTGGTGAGAGCTGCCCTGATCATGGTGCACCTCCCCAGGCCAAAGTGATTAACTGATCAGATGGTGCTAAGGTTAGGAGCTGTGTGAGAAGGCTCCACAGGATAATAAATCACCATCTCAAATAACGATGTGGACCCTGAAGGTGCTGTCAGGCAATGGCAAAGCTGCCGCTGTAGCTTCTGACAGATGTCCCCAGTCGTGCACCCTCACTTCAGTACATTCTGCATCTGCTTCCTACCCTCAGACTCCCATTCCAATGGAACATCAGACTGAGCTCACTGTGCCAACAGACCTCAGACCGACCTGGGCAGAGCAGCTGCAGTGCTGTCCTGAGAGTCCCCACATCTTCTCCTCCTCCTGACACCCACAGCAGCCCCTGACAGGCTGTCAGAGCAGCCCCCCTACGTGCCATGGGTGCCTGTGGTTCCACTCTGGAGCGATCCCGATGGAAAGCCACTGTGCCTCGAGGAGTTACCAACCCACAGAACAACTACCCTGCACAGACCATACTCCTTGTCCACAGCATGGCAGGGTCAGACAGAAAAACCTAACAGAGGGGCTGGGGTCTGATCCCACTGGGAACCTGCAAATCTGCCACCTGCAACTGCTTCCCTTGATCTGAAAGGGCAACAAGAAACTCTCACGCGAACATCCCTTCTGTTCGACAGTGGAAAGTATAAATATAAAGTATAAATATACTTGGTTTTCTGTAAGAGAGTCCTGTAACAGCCTGAATAATCAAAATGGGGTATAGACAACCACAGACCTGTATTAATGAACAAACTCAGTTCTCAGCCTTTGAGACACACAAACTACTGAGATCAAAATAATGCTTTAAAACCAAATACCTACAACCATTGAATAAAATTATTCACTTCAGTTACCAATTGCTATTTTATTTCCCACACACTTCTACATGGTAAAATGGAAATATTCCTGTAAAATCCTTTATGCATCTTTAATACAAGCACTAAAAATACTACTTGCAGTTTTGGTAGATGTGTAAAGTCCCCATAAAACTGTCTCATTTAATATCACAAAGGTAAATTGAGTGCAGGAACCTGTATAAAACTGTCAGATTTCTTCCTAATGTAATTAAACTTTCCTTTTAAATGTCTTGACTAGGAGAGAGGAAACAGCTGAAATTTTAGAACCACAAAAGAATCTTAAAGTTCATCTTGTTTCATAGGCAGGGACACCTCCCACTGTCCCAGGCTGCTCTAGCCTGGCCCTGGGCACTGCCAGGGATCCAGGGGCTGCTCTGGGAATTCCACCCTGTGCCAGCCCTGCCCACCCTGCCAGGGAACAATTCCTAATTCCCAAGATCCCATCCAGCCCTGCCCTCTGGCACTGGGAGCCATTCCCTGGGTCCTGTCCCTCCATCCCTTGTCCCCAGTCCCTCTCCATGTCTCCTGGAGCCCCTTTAGGCCCTGCAAGGGGCTCTGAACTCTCCCTGGAGCCTCCTGTTCTCCACACTGGACACTCCCATCTCTCTCAATGCTTTTCCATGTCCAGGGTTAAACAAGTCTCCTATTACTTTACACATTCTCTTGTACTGATCAGCACAAATAGTACATTCCAATTTATTCTTGATCAAAACTGCAAATTTATAATGAGAGTATTGGTGAGTAATGGCCTAAAAAAAGGCATTATTTTCTTCCAAATATCAGCCAGATGCTGGAAAAATAGTTTAAATAGAAGCCTCCAAGGCAGATGCTCTTGGAAGAAGCAGCAGAAGCAGTAACTCTTTACAGCTGAGCCCGTGGCTGTGGCAGGGAAGGGGCAAATGCTGCTGCTCACAGCTGGCTCTGGCTCCTCCTGGGAGCTCTGTGAGGAGAAACCCTCTCCAGAAACCCTCTGCATGGCACAGCCACTGTCATGGCTGGGAGCCAAGGACATTTCCTCTGTCAGCATAACATCTGATTATAGGCTGAATGCATTTGCACATGGAATATATGATGGACTTCACCATGAGGAACGACAGTGTTACTTCATATGCACCTCATCTTCTTACATTAGCAATCTCTAACTACTTCACTGTTTGTACCACACAAGATGTATTTCCAGACACAGAGAAAAGGCTCATGAAAAGCACAAAGTGTAAAGGCAAGAAGTACCAGGGAAATGCATTTCCCTGCCCTGCACACAGGGCATAGCATCAGCCCTGATTTCCCACCAGGTGCATTATGGCACTGTCATCACACATCTCAAGTCCCAGGGCTGAACAACAACTCGAGTGTATCTCCCAGCATGCCTGTAATGACTAAAGGACAGCAGCACTGCTTCTTTTACTGTTAAAAAGAATTGGCTTTACAATTCTTGACCCAGGGAGTGGGAGCAGTAGGAACACTGCTGGATGGGAAAACAGAGTGAGTGCGACCTTTTGTTGCATGATTATCTCCTGTTATTGCTGACATCATGACCTGTCAGCTCTCTCTAAATCCTATTTTCTATCCCATTTACATGTATAGTGTCATACTCTGGCTAAAAACACTGGAGCACTTTTCCCTTTTTCTCTTTTCACATCCTTTGCAGGGTCAGTCAGCAATCTCAGTAAAATAAAACATAACAACGTGGGCTCAGTAAAATAAATATCACAATATGGGCTTTGTCTGAAGAACCTAGCAATTTAGGTATTTATGAAAAGCTCTCAGAAGCACAAGAACAATGTGACACTGGCCCATTGGCAAGAGCAATGTTCAGTTTCTGGACAGGTGTTCCGAACCTGAGAGTTGAGATCCTACTCTCTGAGACCTGTTCTGCTGCAATCACTGCAGTTTGCTGGTAATGTGAAGGGAAAGCATCTCCTAAAGCAGCAGTAACAGGAACTTCATCCTCCTGCCATCAAAGAAAATGAGTGATTTAGGAGGAGGCTAAATGTACCTTGTACACTGAAGTGCCTCCCACGATCCAAACCATGTCTACTTTACTTTTTAGCTCTGGTGAATCCAAAAGAGCTAAAGCATCATCCAGACTTTTTGAAAGGTAATGTGCTCCTTTTGGGGTCTCCCTAGAAAAAGCAAAGTTCTATTACTAAATAAATAAAGGACAATTCGTAAGGATCACCAATACAAACTAGACAAAATATGTGTTTCATGTTAGTTAATTATTTTGAAGTGCCTGTAGTAGCCAAATTATATTAGAAGTCTCATCTGACTGTAGGATTGTTCAACATATCACAGCTTATTAATAATTTAGGAGGCATTATAAATGAAAAATCAAGAATTTAACAACATATTTTCGGAAAAGCTTAACTGAGAAATTTACATATCTGTAAGATAAACTCACAATCTATAAATTAAACATAGATCATGAAACACAGATAATCAAGAAATTAAATGTAGATTTTGACTTGAATTCCAGGATGTTAATATTTCATTTAATACAACCAGCTGAAAAACCAATATTCCCTGTCCACCCACATATTCACCTGCAAATCCACCAACATCCTCCAAACCAATAAGGCACTACAAGTGGACATTTGTATTTAAAAGTATTTCTGCAATTGTGGATGATGCATTCAAGAAGAGAGTTCTGGAAAAGGACAGTTCATCCACAAATCCTAATGAAAATAGACTTCAAAAAATGGACTAAGGGCCACCAATCTAAGCAGGAACTAGAGAAATACAGTTAAACACATTAGTCAGAAGCACTATTGAAAATTGTCAAATGGTCTATGAGTAGAGCTAGAAGTAGTACTCATGATACAATGTAATGACAATTACCTTGTGAATGAATTTTAAAAAATTAAAAATTAAGAGTAAAGTAGTTATAACACTCAGAACAAACGGCAGAAATGCTTTCTAACCAGGTATCAAGAATGCTACATTTAGAACTAATGTATGTTGTAATGCTGCAGAAATATTTTGGTGCAGGCTTCTATTTTTTGACAGGGTCCTTTTTTACCATACTTACTTGAGCTCCCTGCTGAGCACAATATTAATTCTGTCTTTTAAAGGACGGTTCTTCTCAGGAATGGAGAACCACGTTTTTTTACCCATTATCAGTGCATTCTGTTTACCTGAGCAGGAGAGAATTGAATTGTTTAGACACACTGATGGATTTCCCCTGCCCCTCCTAGCCCCTCTCCAGCAGTTAGCAAAAGCACAGGCTCAGGCACCAGCTCTCAAATGAGTTACACACAGATTTATAAAGCCACAATAATTTCTAGAAGAACCAGTCAAGTTAAATCTAAAGCTGAAGTGCTACAGGTGATCAATCATATGCTAACATTCACACATAAATAAAACTTTTGACCAAACCCATTCATAACCTGATTACCTCTCATATGTAAATCTGCTAAGGAAAGGAATGTCTCTCTTTGTGAGGAAAAATCAGAGAAAAAAACCCACGTTGCCAACATGGTCACTCTTTCCATGCTGTTTCCAGGCTGAGACACAACACAGGAAATGGTGGCATCCGTGGTGTCAAGATTTATGGCAACATAACCCATGAAAAAGTCTGGCTATGAAGCACTTCACCTGCCACCAAGCATTCAAGATCACAGCTTGTCAAAAGATCTGCAGGCAGGATAGAGCAAAATGTTTCTTTGTAACTGTATTCCAAACAACTTTTTTCTTGATCGCAGGTTATTTGTGCCAGGTAAGATGCAACCTGCAGACATCTAAGAAGGCTGCCAATTATGTTCTGTCCTTTTTTTTATGTACATACAGGGCTGAATCAGGTCTCCAGAACTTATGTAAAGTCTTTCACTTAGAACTGTTTCAAAATTAGATTAGACATTCCTTGTGAATTATGGAACAGACACTCAAATCAGAAAATTGAGTAAGTCACCTAATTAAAGCAAGGGAATACAACAAGCTGACCAGAAGTGAGTTTTTCACCAAACGAGAGAGCTTAACAACATAAAAAAACCAAAAAACCCTAAACAAACCATGAAAAAGTGACCATGTTGACCAACAACTGCAGTATTCCTGCTCTGTGCCATGAGCATGGCTTGGACTTCCTGGTGCATGGATTTGGCTCAGCACTCAGAAAACACAGCAAAATTATGGTCACAAGGGTCACAGGGGTGGATCGAATGGCCAAGGCTGAGCTACAGCAAACAAGTTAGATAAGCTAATGCAGACTGAAAAAAACCAAACCACCTCTGCTAACTAAGCAGCTTGTGAAAACCTTCCCATTTTAACCCGGAGTTTTGTGTAAAGACCTGTGAGGTAAAGTTTAGATGAAGTTTTCTGTTATTCTGGTGAAGGAAGTCCTTGAAAATTGTTTCCTAAGAGATGGCACGCATCTCCTCTGAAATATCTGCTACACCTGCTTTCCTTTTCTCGCCCCACCGACCACAAAGGGCTGGAATTCTGGTGAGACTGGTGAGGGCAGTGTGCAGTGTGAGGGCCGAGGCAGGGAAATGCAGAATCCCGAATTTTGGGTGTCCTCCCAAAATTCGCCCCTCACGTTACCTTCCACACGGGACGTGCTCGTCATTCTCTGGAAGTACTTGTACTCATTCCTGCCGGGGAAGCACGAACTGCGTTACAACGTGTCTTAAGCACAAGTTCTCTTGTTTCTAATTTTTTTTTTTCTGGGAGTTCTCTAATTTCAACAAAAAAACTCCCCGACGGGAGTGTTGCCGGAGGCCGGGGAGGGCCGGCTGGACGGGGCTGTGTTGATGCCACGTCCGAGGCAGGACCTTTGTCCCTCAGCTGTGCTTGCAGGAGCGATAACCTGCGGCCACGGCATGAGAGAAAACCCCCCCACCCCCGAAAAGCAACCCCACAGCCCCGCTCCCGCTTTCCCGCCTCACAGACCACGCCCTCAACACTACAGCTCCCAGCGTGCCTCGCGCCGCGCGGCACAAAGCCGGCGCGGCGAGGCAACGCGGGGCGCGCTGGGAGCTGTAGTTCGGGCGGAGGAGGGGGGGCGGCGGCGGCAGGCCGCGGTACCTGAGCGGCGGCCAGGGCAGCCGCCCGTCCTTGCCGATGCCCATGTTCTGGCTGACGGCCACGATGGAGTTGAGCGAGCGCACCATGGCCGCTCCGCGTCCCCCCTGCGCCGCGCCGGGGCGGTTCGGGGCGGGCCGAGCGGGCGCATCCGGCGGGAGGCGGTGCCGCGGCGCGGGGCCCGGCCATGCGGCGGGGCCGGCGGGGCGGCGGGGCCGGGCAGCAGCCGGTGCTCAGCAGGTTCTTCGGGGCGGCGGCGAGCGGCGGCGAGCGCGGCCCCCGGAACACGGTGCGCGGGGCGGGGCGGGGCGGGCGCGGCCCGCAGTCCCGGTGTCCGTCCCGGTGTCCGTCCCGATGTCCCTGTCCGGGGCACGGACACGGCCCCAGGGCCCGGCTGTAGCATCTGTGTGGCGCGGGGCTCTGGTACCCGGGTACACGGAGCTGCTGGGCAGGATCCAGCAGAGGCCACAGACACGATGTGGGCTCTGCAGCGTCTCTGTGGGAGCTGGGAAGGGGAGAGGGGATGCCATCGATGCATCCAAACATATCCATCCAGGCTGCCAGAGGATGGGGCCGGGCTCTGCTCAGGGCTGCCAGAGGCAGCACGAGCAGCAATGGCCAGCGAAGAAAGCCCAGGCAGCTGCAGCCCAGCAGCAGCAAGAACTTCTCTCCGTGGAGGGGCAGAGCCCTGGAACAGCTGCCCGGGGAGGGCCTGGAGTGTCCCTGTCTGGAGCCAGCCCAGCCCAGCTGGACACGTTCCTGTGCCCCTGCTCCAGGGGACCCTGCCTGGGCAGGGGATGGATGGACCAGAGCATCTACAGAGGTCCCTTCCACACTCGCGTACCCTGGCATTCTGTGATACAGGATGTGCCTGTTCTGGAGGAGCTGGAGCTTGGCACAGGTTTGGTGAGCTGGGCAAGGCCAGCATGTTGGTCCATGTCATTGGGGCTTCACTCCAATGTTGAACCCCCTGTTCTGGTTTTGCAAAACGTGCACTATGTTAGGATTATTGTAGGTCAGGATGTTCTCTGAGGTTTGATCTTTGTGTACTTTGCAGCCTGATCAGCAAGAAGTGGGACAGGTAGCAGCTGCATCCCTTAGACAAGGGTGCCCAAATTAGCAAGTTTTAAGGATGCAAATCAGGATGTTGATGTAGGTCCATGTGTGCCTTGCAGAGCTGTGCAGATGCTCAGGTCCATGTCCTGCCCCAGCTCAGCTCAGCCCTGCTGGGCGGTCACTGACCACAGGGCCGGCTGGGGCAGCTACCAGCTCTGGCTTTGTGTAAAGGATGGAAATCTTGGCAAGGAAAGGGCTGTGCTGGAACAGCCCGAGCACCCAGGCCTGCCCTGCACTGCTGAACACCCAGGGTCTCTCTCCAGGGTGTCACTGTGGCCTTGTGGCACACCGAGGAATGAATCCCATTTTTGGGCAGCTCTGGCAGACAGTGAGCCCTGCTCCTGCCCCAGGTGCTGGAGATCAAGTGACTCGTGGTCTGAGTGCTGGTAGACCAAAAGAGCCTGCAATGGTGCAGATCCTCTCTGCAGATCCTGATTTTGTTACTGGAAAAATATCTAAAGTTTGATGATTGATGAGTAACTGAGACAAACATCAAATGCCAGTAATAGGAAGCATACTTTGAAGGGGCCTGCAAAAATAAACTTAAGCTTAAGCTTATCTTTTAATCTTTTACATGCTCAGGTGTTGATAAAAACTTGTCAGCAGTATGACCACTTATTTTTCCTAAACTCAAGAGCCATAATTTTAATGACGTCTATAATGTACTCCCAATGCCTCAGAGATGAGCAAACCTGCAGTTACAACAGCAATAATAAAGAAACAAAAAAAAGATTCTGATTCTCTCTTGTGAGGCCAGAAGAGTTGGGCAGTAAACAGCAATTTACTCTTGTAAAATGGAAAAAATGTGGCTGTGTCTCAGCAGCTGGATTTCATTCTGAGTTCCTATTTTCCAGTCTCCCTGTAGTTACTGTTTCCAGCCCCTTCTGGCCCTGGAAGGGTGTTTGCTTTTTCTACCTGTGACTCAAGTCTGCTATTTTGATTGCCTTTGGTCCAAATATATTTTGAAAGGTGTGATTACAGCTTTCTTCCCTTGTAGAAAGAACTTCCTAATTAGTCTTAATTTGGTGGTACTTAACAGTGGACTGCTACTCGTGTGGGCTGTGCTTATGTGGAGGTTTTGGGTTTGGTTGGTGGGGCTGGAGTTCCTGTTTGGTTCTAAGGAAATCGAAACTCCGTGGTTAAACCATCTGAAGTTACGATGTGAAATATGGATGCAAACTGCTGAAAGCACCTGCAAAGTGCAAAGTGTTTGTGTTTTGTTGGACTTACAAGCTGCTTCTTGCAGAAGATCAATAATGAAACAGGAAAAAATGATGAATTTTCTGTTTACATAGTGTTCTAGCTGCATATTTCAAAAGAGAGGTAAGGAGAGGGATGCTCCAAGCTCCTCCTACCTGGCCTTGAACGATATCAGGGATGAGAGGTTGGATTAGTTTGCATTAACTTCTTATGAAGTTGCTGGTTGCATTATTGTCTTTCATAGAGCAGCAAACAGAAAAGGTAACTGAACTCTTACTGGTTTAATTTACATTTCAGACCTCTGAATTTGGCACCAAAAGGAGCACATCTTCCAAAAGCAATGAACCCTGTGAGAAGAAGGCCAAGGCACGACAGGTCACCCTGGAAGAGATCTGCAACCCACTGAAGACTCATGATAAAAGTGAGTTGACTGTTAGCACATCTTCAGGCATTGACAGACAGTAGATAAGTTTTTCATTGTCAGTTGCTCTGTTGCCTTGAAAATGCCTGTGTTCCATCTGGCTTTGAACAGAGAGTTTAAAAAGTTAATATTGGTATAAAAACTACTGAATATAAAGTTCATTAAATTTCAAGAGAAGGAATTAACCTCTCAAGTTTCAAAGTGGGAATGGTATTAAATTTGTGGTGTGATGTTTTGCATTATCACTAGGACACCCTCAAGAAGCAATATTATGTGCTTTAAAAAAAAGTACTGAAAGAAAATCTGCTTAATTCCCAGCATTCTTAGCTAACTTCATGGCTGTGCAGTTGTCAGTCCAAAAAGTAATGATGCATCTCTTCCCACACAGAAAGAAGCACACAAGTGAGGAATATTGGTTTTCCAGGGAAGTTAACCAAGCTGTTCAAGTCATGATTCTGTCAGGCTGGCAGAAATACTGCAGTGGGAGGGGAGAGGAGAGGGAACAGAGGGAAGAGAGACATGGACCAAAATGGTTGTGTTCTGTGCTTACTGATGTTCTTCTAATAGATATTCTCTTTGAGAAAATAAGTTGCTAACATGTTTTTATTGTGAATTTTCACAGAAGAAGAATCTCAGAAGTGTGAAAAGTCCCGTGTCTGTTTGCAAACTCTGGACAGGCTGAGAGAGTTCTGCAACGATTCAAACCAGCAGTGTACCAGGGCTCGGGAGGATGGCTTTCAGGAGAAGGAATCTCTGAGTTTGGAAAAATGTCCCAGTGTTACTGGGAGGAGCTCAGAGCTGAAAAATCCTCCCCCATCTTGGGACACTGGCCCAAAAGTCTCACAGAAGGTACGCAGAGCTTTGGCTCTGTGGTGTGTGGAGATTGCTTGTTAGGAGTTAAACCAGCCAGCTTTGCACAAGCTCCCTTTTGTGCTGCTGTGCCCTGAGGTGGGATGGTGCAGCAGATCCCCACAGAGCTGTGTTTGTGTGTGGATGCTTCCCTGAAGCTCTGTGCATGGTGAGCAGGATGGCTGTGCTGGCTCTTCAGTGGTACCACTGGACATCATGAGGGAACAGGAGCCCTGTCGGTGTCACTTATGCCTGTGAGAGAATCTGTAACACCCTAAAGCACGTGTTCAGAGTGGCACTTTGCTCAGCTTGCTTTCAGTTCCACCCCTTTTGATGTGGGCTCTCAAATTTCTAACAGGCTTTCTTTGTAAAAAATATTCTCTAGGGTTGTCACTGAGATGTGGCTTAATCTAGTTTCTGGTAAATATAACTAGTAAAGGTATCACTGCTTGTTCATAAGATAGGGGTAGCTCACATGAAAAGTTGTAATTATGATAAGTGTGGTGCAAGTCAAAGGACTTGTAATAGTAATTTAGACAAGTAATAGTATTTTGCTTCCCCTTTACTTATGGGGCTCGTTAGCATTAGTTGGTTGGGGGCTTTGGGGGCCAGCCTGCTCAGTTGGATGTGTTCAGGTCCTAGAATGAATGTCATGGCTTGTGTGTAGCTGCTCTTTAGTGGAGTTCTACACCTGGCTGTTGAAGGGAAGGAGTTTCTATGAAAAGCTGTACAACTGATTTTACCCTTCCCTGTCTGCCACCTTCACCTGGGGTGTTTGCTGTGTGTGAACGTGGGGCCCAAATGCTGGAGGTATTTGCTTGTGGCAAGAGAATTCTGCTGTGGTCAGAGATTGAGGTTATGGAGATGTGGTCAAAAAACTGATTCCAGGGCTGGCCTGCCTTCCTTGGAAAGGGTCCTTTTAGCTCTCTACTCTTTAGCCCTTCACTTAGTAACCTTACTCCAGCTGGTGACTTCTGAGCATCTCCACCAGTCAGCTTTTGTGTTTGTTTTCACTCCTTTTGCCTGGTTTCATGCCCTTACTTCACGTTCTTTGTCATGACAGTTTCCTGTGAAACAAGACAAGGTCATCCTGTTTGGCTGGCACAGACCTTGGACCAAAGGCTGTGGGCTGACGGTTTTGCAGCACAGACATCTGAGCTCCTGAGGCCACCCAGGTTCTGGGTGCAGTGCAGTTTATTTCAGCTGGGCTGGGTTTCTCTTAATTATGGTGTGCAGCTGTGGGGATTTTGCAGTTACAGCTAGGTGCTGTTTCACCCTGGTTATTCTCTGACTGCACTCTTTGTACATTCCCATGACCAAAAGTGGTTTTGTTATTTATTTTTTTTTTCTGAATAACCATTGCTGCTTAACAGTCTGTTCACTTTGTTTCTTGTAATCTGAATGGTAGAAATGGAAGTTTATTGAATTTATTTGCAGATACAGAATTTATAGCACTACCTGATCAATTGCATTTTGAATAGTCCTGTGCTTTAAAATTTTCTGGAGGTATTGTCTTAAGATTTATTTTTTAACCATTATTACTGTACTTGTCTTGCGATACAAGTGAAGAGGAACTTTGCTGTAAGGGAAGCACTTTTCAGTGTTTTTCTCTGCACTCCTGTACCCATCACTCTGCTGACAATACACAGCAACACAAGAGTGGTTGCTTGGCAAGAACAGGCTACATAATGTCATTGTAAATGATAAACTGCAGACAGAGTGGGCTCAAAGCCTTTCACATTTAAGGTTTTAGAAACTGTAGTGTAGATTTTCTGTGTTTAAGTTAGTCTGAGAGGTTTGCTGAACTTACAGAGGAAGTGCAGACTAGAGAAGGAGTGCAGTTTTGGTGACTGAGACAGGAAACTGAGACTGCCATTGGTTTATTTTTTGATTTACTGTGGATTTTTACAACATTGTTAATCTGTTTGTGCTAGAGTTTCTCACCTGTAAACTGCAGCAGTAATTCATCCTTATTTCAATATGTGGACAGTTCAGACTGCCCAGTCTTTGCAGCCTGCATTGTCTTGGTCTGTGCAGTGAGAGCTTATGATGCAGTAGGGTTCTGATTTCTCCTGAGGTGTCTGAGGACTAACTAACTAACTTTGGCTTTCATGACCTTCTAATTCCTTTTCTTTGCAAATATATTGTGATCTGTATATCTTGCTTCAATAGTTGTGCTACAGTTGGGGGCTCTTCAATGCAAGAACAAACTTTAGCTCTGCAGTCAGTGCAAACCAAGGAGGGGGCAATTGATTCATTTGATGATTCCTAATTACACTTTTCCATCCTTTATTTTCAGGAGGAGCTACAATATAATCTTAGTCAGTTTTCTGCATCTCTTAAGCCCTATGAAAATTCTCAGAATTCTTCAGATATAAATCTTAATAAAAGAACCAGAAGCATTTACACTCCACTAGAACTACAATTCATAGAAATGAAGAGAAAGTACAAAGATACTGTTTTGTGTGTGGAATGTGGATACAAATACCGGTTCTTTGGACAAGATGCAGAGGTAATTCTTCTCAAGACACTTGCATTATGCTAGTGTCATCCTAGTTCTGTGGCCAGTTCAAAACTTCTTTGGGGGCATAAGTTTTAAGGGGTATTTTGTTTTGTTTTGTTGCTTGAAATCAGGATGAAAAATCTCTGCATGCTGAAATTCAAGACTAGCCATCATGCACATGTTTTTTTGTCAAAATGGCATTTATTATTTTGTAATCACGTGGTAGTGCTTGCTATCTTGTACATTGAGAATTTAAGGTGAGTTCCTAGAATAACTTCTTGTCAGAGTTAAAGTTGGAAAAGTTTTGGAGCTAAATTTTATATAGCTTAGAACTCTACTGTATTATATATCTATATAAGACTAATATATATATCTAATATATAACTGCAATATATGACATTAGGAATCTTTTAGATTGAAAGGCAGTGAGGCAAGTGATGTTAAAAAAAATGAATATATCAGGTATAGCCTGGATGCAGAGAGCATCCTGAATGCAAGCCTGAATGTGGCATATGGAAGATCTGTAGGAACTGGGAAAGACTATATAACAAACATAATTTTAAAGTGATGGTTCATAAATGTTTCACAATGCTTTTTCTTATGATCTGTCCCAAAGTCGTTGCTACCAACCTTTGTTTGGTGTTATTTCCACACTTGAGACCAGTGAGAAATGTTGCTTGGTAACTGGGAATTCATTTTTCCCATTATATTTGTGCTGTGTAATTTGTCTGCTCATTTGCTGGTGTACTTTGAGTCCAGAAATAGAAATATGCTGCTTAGACAGACGAGTCAGTGTTTGCCTGCAGTTCCTGCCTTGCACCACATTCTCTGGTCAGTGAGCACCTGCCTTTTTCTGAGGGGCAAAAAGACAATAAAAATCACACATGGTAATGTCACATTTCAGTAAGTGTTTTTATTCTTTTGTAAGTATTTAGTTTCCGCTGCTGTTCAATATTGATTTTTCAGTATTTTAGTTGATTGGCCCGGTTAATCCCATCTTTATGACCACAAACTAAATACTTCCATTCCTGCTACATTTCCAGTAGCGTGAAAATCATTTGACCTTTTGCTGAGCTGTGTTTCAGACCCTGTGTGTGCAGTGTGGGTGGTTTACCTCACAGTGGTAAAGATCAAGGTGCAACCTTAAAACCTGACACCTGCAGCCTGTGATAGTGAATCCTCTGTTTATGGCAGTGCTGGGACAGGAAGGTGCAGGGGCCCCTCCAGGCTTTTCTCCTGGAATGTTTTCCCTCTGCCACCGAGTTTTTAATTGCAGCTGTGCATCACTGTCGTCATAGAGATAAGCTCCTTACCTTCTTAAATTACTTTGTGACCCGTTGTTCTGGCTCTTGTTGCAGATTGCAGCCAAAGAGCTGAACATTTGCTGTCACCTGGATCACAACTTCATGACTGCCAGCATCCCCAGCCACCGGCTCTTCGTCCACGTGCGCCGCCTCGTCGCCAAGGGACACAAGGTTACCCCTGACTCCTGCTAATTGAGTACACACCAGCTCTGGGAGAACTTGCACTGCTTGTACCACAGCCTGTTTTCAGCTGAGAAGTGGGCAGCTCATTATCACGGGTTCATGCAGTAGAAATGGCCAGCTTCTCTTTGTTTCAGTTTCTCTGTGCTGGGGGTGTCATGAACCATTAGCAGATTCAGAGAAGTAGCTTCGTTTTGTCAGGAACAGTTCCAGAACAATTATTTTTGTCAGTGTTTCTGTATCAAGTTTTTTTGCATTTAATAAGGAGCAATGTACATATCCTCTCGCTGTTTTATTATTCATCACATCCTTGTTTTTCTTATCCCAGCCCCCTTTTCTTTTCCCTCTGTTCCTTCCTGTTCTGGATCCCTGCAGTTCTGTGGCTTTCTGGTGATAATCTCTTTTTCTGTTTCCTTTTCTAAGAAAAGGACTTGTTGATTCTAAATTGGACACAAACAACCATTCTCTAATAAGCAGTGATGTCCAGCTAAATTGTTTCCAAATAGGATGAGAAGCACAGGTACAGAAGTTGAGAGGGCAGTCAGGAGTAGGAGAAGAGTCAGGAAGAGCAGTGCCTTATAATCTCATTAGTGGGATTGATGTGAGAGCCCTTTCTGTTGATGTTGTATTCCAGCTTGAATTTGTTGTTTGCACATCTTAAAAGATTATAGATATATAGAATAATAAAAATAATAATTTATTACCAGAGATCTAACTTTATTTCTTGTTCGTGTGCCTGTAGGTTGGAGTAATAAAACAGATGGAAACTGCAGCACTGAAGGCTGCTGGAGAAAATAAAAGCTCTCTCTTCAGCCGTAAACTGACTGCCCTCTACACTAAGTCTACACTTATTGGAGAAGATATCCTTTTCAAATAAACTTGGTTTCAGACTAACCTTTGGGAAGCCTTGATTCTAGTATTATCAGCAGGATGGAACTTGAGCTGACATGAGAGTGGCAGCAGGAAAGAAAGTTCCTTTAATTTTATTGTTGTGGTAAAACACCTTGCTGTCTTTATGAACAATTTAGTCTCCTCAGGGCTGTAGGTTTGTTGTGTTTGCTGTAGCTGCTTTCTGAAGTCATGGAGTGGATTTACCAAATCTGCAGTGTCCTCCAAGTCTTGCCTAGAAAATGTTAAAATGAGAGAAAAACATCTTTTAACCAATTAATTTAATTTATTTTCTTCCATTTTTTTTTCTTTTCCTCTATCCTGTCTTATCTACCTCATGCTTTAAATTTAATTTCTCAAGCAAACTTACTAGATACCAGGACCTAAAAGGATTGTTAGATTAATGTCTGAGAGTACAAGACTGAGGTCTGGAAAGACCTGTAAATAGTCCACCCAAATCTGTGTGCTATTTTTTTTGAACATTTTTTACATGTGAACCCTTTGTTGAAGCTGGATGGTTCAGTGGATGTTGAAGAGGTTACAGCAGATAACTACCCTGATAACTACCTCCTCTGCATCTGTGAAAGTGGAGACACCCTCAAAGACAGGAAGAAAGGTGACGTTGCTGCAGGCATTATGGTAAGTTGGTTTCTCAGGAATCAGTATTTTGGGGTCTGTGTAGGGTTGTTTTATTATGCATTTTGTTTTTTTTTTTTTTGTGGGTAGGTGGGTGGCTACCTTGTTAAATTCATGACTGTTCTGTCTTTCAGATTTTATTTTGCAGGGGAGTAGGAATTGATTTTTTTTTAATTTTTTTTTTTTTTTTTTTTTTTGCGAAAAAGAGGCACTTTAGGTAAGATATGTGTGAACTGTGATGGCTTTATATTTGAAATCTGCAGAAGAGGTATGGAGTTCATAGTTGAACATTTATCAAACTGGTTTTGCTGCTATTTCACTTGAAAACATTAGTATTTTAACCAAATACATTAGGGAAATCATGCTTTACGAATGTCAACATTTAAACGTTTTTAGGGTCAATATTTTAAAACTTGTGATTACTTTTTTTCTGTTCTTTAGAGGAAGTGACTTAGGGTTTTTTGCCACTTACACTTTGTATTGTATTGTTTATGGTGAAGATTAAACTCAGTCCTGTTTAACCAGCAAAACACAGTGATAACTGAAGCCCAGTCAGCTGGTGATGAATTAATTTAAAAGTATCTTGATTGTGTCTCTGTTTGAATGTCATACTGCTGCTGGGAGAGAACAACAAAAGCAAGTGTTCAAATTCCTGTTTGAATTACATGTGCATTTCATAGACTTCAGTTAATAGATTTGTCTGGTATTAAAAACTGAACAGTGATGGACTGGTAGCAACAAGAGCATGTTTACATTTGTAAGGTATTGTTGCCACTTACCAAGATAAAGTTGCGTTAGTGTTTTGAAGCTTTTGCTGTATCACAGGTTTGAAAAAAGCACATTCAGGTTTCTTTGATCTGCCATTTTCACTGTGTGTGTGGGTACCGTATATCCCATAGATTTTCTTTCTGGTTAACAGTTTGAGGCACTGAAGCAGTCCCTGAAAATGTGAATGCTCAGTGGGTATATATATATTTTTTTTGGCAGGCAATCCAGCCAACTACAGGAGAAGTAATTTTTGACAGTTTTCGGGACGGCGTTTCCCGGTCAGAGCTGGAGAGTCGGGTTCTGCGCCTGCAGCCAGTTGAAATAATTCTTCCATCAAGGCTGTCAGATCAATCTGAAAAGCTCATCCACAGTATAACCTCCATGAGGTGAGCTCTGTGGGGGGTTTGTTGTTTGGGATTCTCTTTCCCAGAACCTCTGGTGGAGCTGAGATCCAGAAGCAGGTATGGATGTGTAGTTCTGTCCTGGCCCCTTTAGAGTGGCTGCAGTTTGCTTCTGGGTTCAGGACTGCCCAAAACCCACTCAGTTCTGGGCACTTGCTCCTGGGTTGTACTTAGGCTGAAGTTCATGGCTTCTGTCTCTGGCCTGTGGAATATTTGTGCACTTAACATTGTCACTGTCATGGTCCTGCCACCACCCTCCTGATCACAAGGTCTGCTGGAATAATTTCCAAGCTCATGCATTTACCTTTCAGATCTACAAGAGGTGTTATATGGCTTTTTTTCCCGTTTGTCATAGTTTTGACGTGTCTGAAAGACAAGAGAATTCCTTCTCTATTAATGTAGATAAGTGTAGAAAACCCTTGCTAGTGGAATTTCATCCTCTTTGTCCTGTCACACCATCTTGGGTACAGTTCTGGAGGTATTGTGGCTGATCACCTCTTTGCTTTGAGTTCTCTTGGAATATTTCAAGAGGAAATTTGTTACCAGTTTTCTGTATCAGTTTTTCTGTGTAGTAAAGCTGGAGTAGGATGTAATTTTTAGGGTGATAGATGAAGGATGAAGCAGTCTTCTGAACAGAGAGGATGAAATCTTTCAGATGAAGTTTTTTGGAGAAAATTTCATGCAGTTTTGTGTTGTAGAGAGCTAGTTTAGAGCTTGACATTTCAATTTTGAATGAAATAGTCATTCTGGAGCAAATCTGGGAGAGTGGTTGTCATTTTTTTTCCCTTTCTCTTTATTTTTTTTTTTTTGGTTGTGCACAGTTGAGAATGTTAATGAGTGACTTCTCGATTTTATGAAGACAAAAAATGCTACCCATTATCTGATTTTGTGAGCAAGAATTAATTTGTAGTTTTTTCACCTTTCTGTTAATTTGCTAGGCAGCTTTTCAGCCCAAATGCCCTTAATTACATGAGAGTGACAAAAATAGAACACATTATTGCAATACACCTCAGTAGGCTTATTTTAAAAACAATTCTTCATGGATTTTTTTTTTCCTCATGCCAGAGATATAAACCACTAGAGGGCCCTGAAGTATTTCACAGTAATTTAAGTGATTTCAATATGCTGCTTTCTTATGCTTTTAATTAGGTTTGTTTTTGTATGCTTTCTTTTGTACAGCAGTAATTTAATTGTAATTCATATTGAGGTGTCAGTAGTATTCAAGTTTGGTTATTGGCCCAATACCTGGTGATCTCATCTTTTACCAGCTCTTTCCTAAAACCTCTTGTTGAGGTTCTTCCATGAGGTGTAAAAAGTTTAATTTCCATAATTTTTTGAGGACTTTTCTATCTAAAAAGAAAATGGGAACTAGATCTTGTGGTTCAAGAAGGCTCCTCATCTCTGTGTGTGTCAGGAATGCAGTAGGAAAACACTGAAATTATAAAAACAGAGTAAATGGGAGAGGAAAATAGTCCCAGGAGACTAGAGCATGGAGAGGAGAGATCTTTCTACTCCTCTTGTGTAGTGTAAGATTTGCAGCAGGGGTGATTTGGTGTTGGATTTTGTGTACTAGAGCTTGGGACTGAGTGAGTAAGGTGCTGTGGCCAGCCCATAAACTGTTCTTATGGTTACCAAAAGAATGAAATAGAATGTTGAGCTGAGGTAAAGCACTGCAGCTTTATGAGAACAGCCCTGAGCTAGTTCAGTGCCCTGTTATACTGACAAAAGTTGAAAGTCTCTGTGCTTCCCTTCAATTTCTGTGCGTTTTTTTTTTTTTTTTTTTTTTTTTTTTTTTTTTTTTTTTTTTTTTTTTTTATTCTTTACTATTCTAGGGCAGATTTAATGACAAGAAAATACTATTCAAGCATACTGAGCTGGGGGCCAGTGAAGAGCCTTCCCTCAAAAGCAAAGCTTACATTAAAAGTAGGTTACAAAAACTGGTTCAGGACAAAGTGTTCTGGTGGGTACTGTTCCCAAACTGTTAATAACATATGTTAGCAAGTGCTGACCTGCCTGGAGCAAAATCTTTTAATGGTTTTGATTTCCTTCTTTCTAGAAAACAAAGAAGTCTTGCCTTCAGAAAATACCTATATTTTTTTCTGAAGAACACAGTGTTTTGTACTCTTAAGTTCTTTCTAATCAAGGGTCAACGCCCACCCTCCTTAACATGCTGGCTGCTTTTAAACCTGGCTTGTATCGACATTGCCTGTGAGGCTCCTTTTCTTTGAGGCTCCTTTGGGATATTTTTGCTCCTCTGATGTTGCCCCCTTGTAGTTTTGCTGAAAAATTCAGTGCATCTTTGCAGTGCTCTGTTCCTCTTATTTCCTTTTTTTATTTATTTATTTTTAATTTAATTTTTTTTGCAATGTTTTATTCTGTAGCACTCTTGGACACCCTGTGGAAACCCACAACTAACTTTTAACCCAAAGTGTTTCACCCAGGTCTGCACTGTTTGCTTTAGGCTGCTGGTAGTCTGCAGCTTGTTTCCCTGTGTTAACTCCAAGGTTCTGAATATGGGATTCAGGTTTCTGCTGAATTCTGCAATGTATTCCTGAACACTGAAGTAGTTTTTGGCTTGGAGCTGGTTCACTGGAATTCCCTTCTCTTTCTGTTTTCATTGAGAATTAAATACATCCTCCCTCTCCTGGCATGATGGAATCTCTCCAGTAGCTGAACCTCCATCATTATCTTCAACACAAGCCTTTTTAATTTGTGTTTCAAGACCTCTGCAAATATAATTTCAAGCTCTTTCTGCTAAGTGCAGTCTAATAGCCCTCTGGTTTAGCAGTGGCCTCTGCTTTTAACTGTATTGGGTGAGGTCTCTGCAGGTTTATTCCTCTCCAGTTTGTGTCATGGCCTCTTAGAGTGAGCTCTAGTGGATTTATTGATTTGGTCAATGGTGCTGTTCAGTGCCAATTGCTCTCATGGACAGAGTTATGGATTTATGTAATCAGTCAAGTAGAAGCTCAGCAGGAATGAACTCTTGACTTGTAAATGTGTACAAAATGCTTTTAATTTTGTGGGTTTTTATATGTGGCTGCTGGTTGCTCAAATCGGAGGAATTGTTCATGTAGTTAATGTTGAGGAATTTTTTTTTCTGTGAAAGTCATTTATTTACATAGCTCCTGAGGTGTGCAGGTGAACAAGGGCAGGAAGGGTTGTAGTAGCAAGAGCAGTGCCCCGAAGGGTTACAGTGAGAGCAAGCAGCATTAAGTGGTGAAACAGAGGAGTGAAGAGTGTCTAAAGGGCTGGTCATCATAAGAAGCAGTGGTTTCATGGTTTCTGTAGCTGGTAATGTTCCCACAGATTTTTAAGTGAAAGGCAAGCTGTGACAAACATGTTGAGAATGTTTTGTGGCAGTGGAAGCTGCAAGCAGTTAAATTTGCAGCAGGGAAGAAAAAAAGCAACTAAAGTACAAAAGCAGCACATGAGCTGTTTTCTGTAAATACAAACCCCAGATGCATCAGTGAGCAGATTTTTACTGACCATGGAGGGGTTTTGCACTGCTGAGAATCCAGCCCATGCTCTGGTCATGTCAAAGCTCCCTCCTTTTGAATGCACAGGGGAATAATTCCAGCACAGTATCATGACCTCAGGCAGTAACCTGGAAGAGCTGCTGCATGGTGGTTTTTTTTTTTTTAAGTTTAATCCTATGTCAGTCAGAACTGCTGCTGTTCTCAACGCTGGCATTCAGTATTGTCTGCTGTGGCACTGCATGTGAGGGGAGCGTGGGGCTTATATCTGGTTTGACAAATTGCTTTTGGGAAAAGTGTATTTGTTTTCCACAGCTGCCTGACTGCCCCTCACAGGCTGGGATGTCCTCTAGGTGGAATTACTGTCTCCCCATGCACAGGGAGTTGTTGCTTCTCTTAGGTTACAAAGCAGGATGTGCCCAGCAGTGTGTATACTATCACAGCTGTGAAACCAGCTGGGGCAGTGATCCTTATCTCTGAGGAGATATCTCCTGTTCATGAACCAGCTGTGAAACCAGCTGGGGCAGTGATCCTTATCTCTGGGGAGATATCTCCTGTTCATGAACCAGCTGTGAAACCAGCTGGGGCAGTGATCCTTATCTCTGGGGAGATATCTCCTGTTCATGAACCAGCTGTGAAACCAGCTGGGGCAGTGATCCTTATCTCTGGGGAGATATCTCCTGTTCATGAACCAGCTGTGAAACCAGCTGGGGCAGTGATCCTTATCTCTGGGGAGATATCTCCTGTTCATGACCCAGCTGTGAAACCAGCTGGGGCAGTGATCCTTATCTCTGAGGAGATATCTCCTGTTCATGAACCAGCTGTTAAACCAGCTGGGGCAGTGATCCTTATCTCTGAGGAGATATCTCCTGTTCATGAACCAGCTGTTAAACCAGCTGGGGCAGTGATCCTTATCTCTCTGGAGATATCTCCTGTTCATGAACCAGCTGTGAAACCAGCTGGGACAGTGATCCTTATCTCTGAGGAGATATCTCCTGTTCATGAACCAGCTGTGAAACCAGCTGGGGCAGTGATCCTTATCTCTGGGGAGATATCTCCTGTTCATGAACCAGCTGTGAAACCAGCTGGGGCAGTGATCCTTATCTCTGAGGAGATATCTCCTGTTCATGAACCAGCTGTGAAACCAGCTGGGGCAGTGATCCTTATCTCTGTGGAGATATCTCCTGTTCATGAACCAGCTGTTAAACCAGCTGGGACAGTGATCCTTATCTCTGAGGAGATATCTCCTGTTCATGACCCAGCTGTGAAACCAGCTGGGACAGTGATCCTTATCTCTGTGGAGATATCTCCTGTTCATGACCCAGCTGTGAAACCAGCTGGGGCAGTGATCCTTATCTCTCTGGAGATATCTCCTGTTCATGACCCAGCTGTGAAACCAGCTGGGCCAGTGCTCTTTATCTTTCCCACAACCCATCCTTCCTCCAGTAGATATCTCCTGTTAATGGACCATAGAGTCCCACTGCATGGATGATAAAATTCCATCATCCCATTGGGAGATGCTCCACCCAGGGGGAGGAACCAAGCATTTCCTACCTGGATATAATCTGAGATTTGGAACATCAGAGCAGCCTTTTCCCACTGGATTCCAGAGGAAAACCAGACCCTTCTACATCATCACTGGAGCCTTGGAGGAAAACTGCACCTTCCACAGGAGCACTGCTCCAACAGAACCACATCTGTGACTGCAGGAGGATGCAGCCACCATTTAATGGGACTGCTCCAACATCCTGAGTGATGGGTTGTCAGCTTGGATTCTGACTCTGGCAGTGGGTTTTTTGTATTACTACATTTTTATTTTAATTTTCCTAGTAAAGAACTGTTATTCCTATTCCCATATCCTTACCTAAGAGTCCCTTAATTTCAAAATTATAGTGATTCAAAGGAAGTAGTTTACATTATCCATTTCAAGAGAGGCTCCTGCCTTCCTCAGCAGACGCTCTTTGGTCTTTCCAACCAAGGCATTGCTGTAGGGGCATGAAGAGGCAATTGCAAAGCCCTGTGTCCAAATGCAGTGCAGTGCACTGTCCTTACCCTGGATGATGAATTAGATAAAAAGTGTTAGCATTGCTCTTTACAGCAACAGCTGACCTTTGCAAACCTTGCCGTGCCCAGCCCTTGTCTTCCTGTAAATTTCCCCCAGGCCAAAGCTCTGATGAGCTTCCCTAGACTCACACCTGGTTCACAGGTGCATTATTTGTCACGTGACTGCAAAGTATGGAGAACATGCTGTGTACAGCAGCTGTATTTGTGGCACTATTGCACTGGCTAGTAATATTCATGGTTTTGGATTTCTTTTCCTCCCCTCCATTTAAATTGGAAATTATTAAATCAAGAACAGTTAAATCTTGAGCTTGATGCTTGTCCAGTTTCTTGGTGTCAAGAAGTTAACTTTTTACATAGGAAAAAACCCTTTTCCTTATAAACAGAGGCAGGAGAAGTAACACTTAAAAGCCTTTTTTTGCATTATTTGGCAACTGTTTGATTTATTATTACAGGACAGATTAGAAACTGTAGGAGGTGACATGTAAATTATGGTACTTTTTTTGGTCCTCTCTGATATTGCTTGCTTTTTCTCTCATTGTGTATTCATATGCTGTGATTTTTCATATATTCAAATGGAGAATGACTCTTAAGCTCTTAAAAATGGCATGTAAGTTTAAATCTTTTTTACCAATCTATGAATATTAGCATATCTGTTGAAGTCCTAATGTTTTTTTTCAATAAGGACTTTTTGTTCATAATTTATTCAGCTTTGAAGCTCACTTGGGACATAACTCTTTCCATGTGAAACAGTGGCACTGAGGATACCTTGGATGTGTTAATTTCTCAGACATTACTTCTTCCCCTGTTTCCTGCCCTCCTTGTTAGTGCCAGGAGTTAGAAATTCAGCAGCTGCAGTCTAGGCAGTGAGACATCCTGGGAGAGTGGAATACTGAGGCTGTCTGCATGTTTGACATGCAAGTAGCAGAGATAAGGAGTGAGGAGAGTAATGCTCCTGTAGTCGTGGTTCCCAGCCCCTCCTGAGCTGGGGAAGAGAGAAAAGCCATGCATTTATTTATTTTTCATAAGCCCAGAATGTAATTGTTTTCTTAATTTTGAAGAGAATGCAACTGAAGTGGGTTTTTATGTGCCATCAATCTGCTGAGCTGCAGAAAGGAGCGAGATTTATCTTTCAGGCTGTCTTCAGCAGTTTAATTTTGTGCTTGACTGACAGTGTTTGTCTCTTTTAACAGATGTTCTTTTCTATGTATGGCAGAGGTAAGAAGCTTTTGGTAAATTAGACTCCTGAGGAGTTTGCTTTAGGCATGGACTCTTCCTCTGGGGATTTGGAATAGTACAAGTGAGTGTTAGATGCTCAAAATTCACATGAGTATTTTCTGGGCTTTTACTAGAGAACTTGAAATCACTACTATAGCAGTTAACTCTGTATTACTTAGCAGGGCAGTATTCTTTGAAGCAAGATTTTGTTTTAAGATACTTGCTTTAGTTTACATGAAAGACTTTCTACACAGGGAGACAGATGTGCTGAAGAACATTTTCTAGTGAATATATTTGAGTGTATTTGTGTCTTTTTGCTGTGCCTGTCTGACTGACTTCTCTCAGGTGGAAAATAGCTGTTTGCCCCTCCATCCCTCCTGCCTATTACTGTGCTCCTGCTCTCTGGAGTCTTTGCCACCTCCTCCTCTCTCTGCTCTTCTGTTTATGTGTCTTGGGTGTCCTTCTCCCCATTTCCAGCCAGATTCCAGGCATTCCTGCCAACCCGGAGGTGTCCTGCTCCTGCAGCCCGCTCTGCAGAGCTGTGGCTTAGGAGATCTTCAGGTGGAGAGAGAAGCAGCAGGTACAACCTTGTGAAGGATACAAGTGACACCCCTACAACCTGCTTCATCTGTCAGATGCCCTGGGTAGTGCAGGGGTATGGAGAAGAAGGAAAACTTTCCTGGACAGCCCCCTGCCATCTCACTGCATGCCTTGTATTGCTTTGTGGGTGTGCATCTCCCTTTCTACTGAACAGGTCTTGTCAGGAGAACTCTCTGAACCATAATCTAACCATAGAGGCCTTTGGGTTGGAAGGGACTTCTAGAGGTCATTTAGACCAGCCCCACTGCTGCAGGTAGACCAGGTAGGTCAGAGCCCTGTCCAGTCTGACCTTGAATGTCTCCAGGGATGGGGCACCCTCCTCCTCCTGGGCAGCCTGTGCAGGGCCTCACCACCCTCATGGAAAAGTACTCCTTCCTTATACCCCCTCTAAATCCACTCTCTTTTAGTTTAAAAGCATCACCCCTTGCCACCTCTCAACAGACCCTACTAAAAACTCTGTCTCCATCTTCTTGATGGGCCCCCTTGAAGTATTGAAAAGCCACACTGAGGTCACCCCAAAGATCACCTTCTCCTGTCCAGGCTGAGCAATGCCAGCTCTGCCAGCCTTTCCTCCCAGCAGAGCTGCTCCATCCTCTGCTCATCCTGGAGCCCCCTCTGGCCTGGCTCCAGCAGCTCCAGCTCCTTGCTGTGCTGGCCCCAGGGCTGGGGCAGCTCTGCAGGTGGGGTCTCACCTGGGGCAGAGGGGCAGAATCCCCCCTGCCCTGCTGCCCACGCTGGGGCTCAGCCCAGCACAGGGTTTGGGGTCCCAGCTCTGCCCCACAGCCCCCCAGGGCTCCTCCAGGGCTGCTCCATCTGCTCAGCCCCAGCCTGGATCCAGCCCTGAGCCGGGGGCAGCAGCAGCCCCTGGCCTGGTTAAACCTCCTGAGATCCCCAGGGTCACTCCTGGCATGTCCAGGTCCCTCTGGGTGCCACCCTGTCCCTCAGGGCTGTCACTGCACCCCCAGCTCGGTGTCACCATCTGGGGTGCCCTGGCTGCTCTGTCTGTGTCACTGGTGCAGGTACTGAAAATGTCACTGGTGCCAGCTCTGACCCTGAGGGACTCCACTGGTCACTGATGTCCACCACTGCCCTCTGGATGTGCACAACAAACTGATTCCTGATTCCTGAGCAGTCCGTCCATCAAATCCATTCCCAGGGCAGTGTTGTGTTTGCTGTTAAAATAAAAACAAACCCAAAACCAAACAAATAAAAAAAGTATTCATTTGAGAGAAAGTGAGCAAGGAAGAGGGGGGAAAAAAAAGCCTTTAAGGGAAACAATTGTGTAGCTGTCAAAAACCCTTGCTTAGAGTATTAATTGATTTGTTGAGCTGTTTGAATTGTCTGAAAAGGTAGCACATGAATTTGCATCTTGAAGTGGAGAAGGTAAGCCTTACCATAAAGCATCCTATATATGTTGCCAATACAGCGCACTTGATATTCCTCGTGACTTTGAGGAAAAAGCTTGCTGGTTTTTTTTCTTTTTTTTTTTTTCTTTTCCCTCAAACAGCTTGGCTTGTCTCTGAAATTAAATGCCGGGATTGGTGCTTTGGGCTACTCTAGGTGCAGATAGCCTTGTGTGACAAAGCAGTCTGTGTGTGAGAAATTACATGTGGCCCAACTTTGGGACCCAGCCAGAATCAGGGCACAGACCTGACCTGGCATCAGAACCTGAATGCCAGTGCCCTTGGGTTGCCTAGGCAAAGAAATGCTTTCATAAATGCCAGGTAATTAAATGCAATTAAGTTATGTTTTGGAATGCTTATTTTGGAATCTGCTGTTCAATAGTCAAAGCCATGACGTAATTTTGTGAGCCATGGCAGAAGGGAAACTTCCCACTCTTTCAATTAATCATCCTGTGGTATATAATTAGCATACTATCAGATGTTATTAATTGCAGAGAGGCAGGTTTGGTTTTTAATGTACTGAGGAGAGGAGTCCCCAGAATGGAGTTTCACCAGCAGCTTTGGAGTGCTGCTGGTGGGATAAGGAGTTGGCTGTGTTCTCACAGCCCCTTTTTATATGACCACTGCAAAAGTTTCTGTGGCATCACAGAGAACTGCAGCAGGGATTAGAAATCCACAAATGCCAGGAAACCTTCCTTTTAATATAATCCTTTTTTTTTTTTTTTTTGTTAGTTTGTTTTTTTAAAGAAAGAGAACTTGTCCTGAGTGTGGCTGTGTTGAGAGTGGTACATTTGAGAGAGGACTCAGCAGGATCTGAAATCCCTCTGCTGCAGCCCAAACACAGGAAGGGTTTCAGAAATATGAAGGAATTAATATGTGTTAATAGTGATGTGTTTTCGGATGCTTCTAGCTCATCACAGACCATAAGCAGAATCAAGACCAGTACCCTTCACGTTAAACTGGGTGAAGGGAACTCTTGGAATTCTGCTGGGAGCATTCTTTATAGGCAGATTATGCCAAAAACTTCTTGGATTTTAAAATGCAGGTGCTGAACAAAAAGAAGGCTGTATGTCTTGTGAACAAAAATCCTTTATCCGACAAAAAAAATCTGTTTCACTTAGTAGTTTTATCCCTCTACTCCCTCTAATATTGTAACCATTTAATTGGTTTGTAATAATAGAAGATTTATTACTTAGTTTCCTTAGGTCAAGATACAAAACCTAGTAAGTTGGAGTAAGTATCCATTGTCTGTACAATTAAGATACTATTTTTTTTCTGCAGTTTTAGACTTACTTGAAAAACCCCAGGCTGACAAAAAACAAAACTTTGCCATCTCTGTTTTCAGCTGACTTCTCCTGAGATGATGTGCCTTGTGATACTTAAAACTATGTTTTGAGGTGAACCACTGCCAGCCCCTAAAGTGTAACCATGAGGTAAATTGAATTTCAATTTAGAATTTTTTTTTCTTAAAAGCATACCATTTGGTCCAAGCTGCTTCACTTTCTTTCTCAAAATGTTTTCTTTTTTTTTTTTTTTTTTTCAATTTGTAAAATATTTCAAGTGGCTTTTTGTAGTTGACTCCTTAATGGTAAATCCTTGGAAAGTAAAAATACATAGTGCACAGCATCTGTTAAATTACATGCTAAATTAACCCCTGGGAAGAAGAGCTGCCTTGCTTTTTCTCTTGTATTAGCTTTTCACAGAACAGAAAATCAAGGTAAATAAATATTTCAGGTGAAAACATCCCACTTTGAATTACAAGAATGTAACATAAGAAGAAAATATTTTATATAAGGAGTATAATTGTTAACATTCTACTTGTATTTGTTCTGTTAGAGATGAGACTGTGTTTAAGCATCTTTGTACATCTTACAGGAAAGCCTGAAATGATTTGTTGAAAAATTAACATGTTCAATTCATCACATTTAATGGCCTCTTAAATCTGTATCAGCTTATCAGAAGAGACATTAATTACAAGTGTAATTGACCAGCCAGATGTATCCTGTTTTCTGTCTAGCAGCCTCTGTTAAAACCATTACAAAACACACAAAGCTCTTTATCTGAGGGAGATGAGAAGTTCCCCATGCCAAATTCTGCTTCAGCAATGAGATTTCAGATGAGCAGATCTTCCTGCATGGGCAGAGGGATTCTTGTCCTTTGGTTTTACAGTGTTTGTTCCCAAGCTTGGACAGGGCTGTCCCCAGGTGCCAGGAGAGCTCCTGGACCTGTCCCATGTTCCAGTTTCCCAGCTGTGAGCTGCAGAGCTCCCAAAACAGGGAATCTCTGTGCTCCTGGGGATGCAGCCACCCACACTTTGTGCCAAAGCCACACTTCTCATTCTGCAAGGCAAGTTATGACCAAACTCTGCAGCCTCTTCTTCCTTTCAGAAACCCTTGGTGTTCCTGGTGATTGGCACAGATCTCTCAGGGTTTGAAGCCTTATTTCAACATCTGTCTACCATTTTCAGGGCTTTTTCTTAAAAAAAAATATTATTAGACATGAAGACCACATTTATGTTTGAGGCAGGATTATTAAAAATAGCATGCCATTGATGCATGTTACCAAAACTCTGAAGCCTCTTCTGGTTTTTGCATGGAGAATGAAAGCAGTATTAATCTCCAACTTAAGACATGTAACAGTAAAGGTTCCTGCTCTTTCCTGTCTTCTCTTGCTTTCATTCAGATTGCTTTCTAATTGCTCACTTCAGACTTGGATTTATTGTTTTATTCAGCTCCCTACTCACATCTTAAGGGTTTTGTTCCAAGTGCTGCCATGATTTGACAGCATTGAAGGAGAATAACTCCAGTAACAGCATAGAAGAGAGGAGTGGGGTTAGAGCAGAACTTTGCCTTTTGTGTTTATATTTGAAGGTGGCTTCTCACTGGGTGTCTTTGTGAGCTTGGAATTGGGAGTCTTTTTATTTTAATCAGAGATGGAGAGCTCAGATGGAGACATTTCTGGAGGAAAATCAGGAGTAATACAATTTTCCAGCCTCATCTGGCTGTGAGGTCATTAGGGACAATGCACTGGAGCATTCACTCTGCTGGATCTTTCTTGGAAAAGTGTAAAAAGGCTTTGCAAGGTCCAGGCCATGTGCAAAGGCAAATTTGGATTGGTTATTGAAATGTCTTCAGAACAGTGGGTTTGATTTTTAGGATGGAGCTGTTTAATACTTGGGCTTTTTTATGGTCTCTGGTGACGTCTGTAATTACAGATGCTGACGTCTGGAAGATCCTGTTGTGGCTTTAAAGTTTTTATTTCTGTAGTGTAGAGGGTACTTGAATGTGCTGGTGTCCCAAATGTTGAGCCTCCAAATTGAGGAGAAGAAAGGGAAGGATGAAGTAGTTACATAATCCATCAGATCCTTTCAGCTGGAGTTGGTTCAAGTGGTTCTGTCAGTGGTAGTGAGAGGAGAATGAAATGTGAACAGAGAGTTACACCTGTCAAAAATCTGAAAGAAAAAAAAAAAAGACTTTGTGCCACAGTCTGAGCTGCAGAATATGGTTGGATATTTGGCTTAAATGGTATGTCCTGCCGTTCCTGTTGCAGGTGGAGTTTGCCCATAGATAAGGGAAGGACTCATCTCTTACCTTGTGAGTAGGTGAAGTCCTCCACAAGGAGACATGTTAAGGGAACTCCTGCATGGAAAACCCTTTAGTGTTCTGCTCAGAGCATGGACCTTGGCTTCCTGAGGTGAGCACAGAGCAGGCAGCAGACCCATCCCAGAGCTGTCAGTGGGCTGTGTTGGCAGTGCATTAAATGTTGCGTACTCTCCTCTTCTCTGTGCCACAGAAGGGTCTGCAGGAGCACTGCCTGTGCAGCTGTTGGAACCCTGGTCACTGAGAATTTCAGACTTTCTGTGCTGACAGGCACTGACCCCCAGGAGAGCACTGCATTTAACCTGGAGGCTGTGGAGAAAACTTCCAAAATTGAATGATACAACTAAGATTATGGGTGTGTGGTTTAAATGGGAGCAATTATCACATGGTGGAAAACTGAGAGTTTAAGGTTTTAGAACATAGTAATGTATACAAAACAAGAGTAAGGTTTTAAGGCTGAGGTTTGTCCTTCTTCATGAGTTTGAGTGATCTTGTGTGACTGGATGGAAAAGTCCTCATTATGGGCCACAAGTAGTTGGTTATTGGGTTACAAGTAAAAATCATTTAGGTGGCATTTCATCACTGGGCAGTTTACCCTTAAAAGGCTCTGTAGAGAGAGATGGGGCTCCATTTTTAGTTTATTAACTTGAGATGCTGTAGAACTCAGGGTTTGTGAGACTGTAATACAGATAAGAATTAATGACTGTCACAGTCCCTACAAGAAATTCTGTCTATTTTATCCCAACCTTGGGAAAAAGAAAATAAGACTCAGCATGCAGCCAGTCCCTCTGTTCTTGTTCTTACTTGTGCAGTTGGTCTACAGCTGATTTATAGCACATATGATGACTTACACAGTTTCTTAGGATAATTTTTTTTTCCCTCAAAATCTTGGGAAAATTTGTCTTGGGTGAGCTCTCTGGAGCTCAGGTGTTACCCGTTTTGCCCACTTTAGGAAATGCCCAAGGGAAGGAAGCCCCCAGCCTCACTGCATCACCTGTCAGTCTTTAATTGGTCTTGTCTGGGAGAATGGAGCTCATGGCTGCTTGGTTTTGTCTGTGCACCTCTGACTAGGATCTGCCTCAGCCTTTCCTGAGTGCCCTCAGGGTGGTAGAAGATGCCCTCTTACCTTCTTCCATGCCAAATGAATTCAATTTCCTTAGTCTGTCCTCATTTAACATATGCTGTAGCCCCCTAATAATGGAATGCAATCACCATGCTGTTTTTTATTTTCCTCTGCAGCCTGAGTGAATGTATTTTACACCTTTTTTTTTTTTTTTAATTATGGCTAATACCCAGAAGAGCAGGTATCCAGAATTTTCAGATTCGGAGGTAGATCAGGTACTTAGTTTGAATATAGTTAATTATCAAAGATAGTAATTCAGACTCTCTGTGCAAAAATATATGGATAAAATGATCAAAATCCTGAATATATATTTTGGATTTTTTTCTTTTTTTTATTATGACTTATTAGAATAAACAAAGAATCAAAGAACAGCTGCAGGTCTTCTGCCTGAGTGCCATGTATAATAATCTACCAGCATAGCTTGAAAACACAGTAAAGTGCATACTTCCCTTCTGTGTTTAAATTAAAATGAGGTACTGTGGGCTAATTTTGATTTTACTTTTTCTGAATCCAGGTGTGGCCTTGCTGCTTGCAGAGGCAGTGTGCTTTCTCAGTGAGGTCTGTGCTGGATGTTCTGTGCTCCTTGTAAGTTTCCACAGCAATTCTCATGCTGATTAAAGAGCAGGAATTATGTTCCTGACAGTTCTTGGCAGGTAGAGTAGTGGTAGCAGTATGGGAGGTTAGCTCAGATATAAACAGGGACATGGATGGACCCTGTCTGTCACCATCTCAGTTGTTTTTTCTGTAATCATTGGAAATGATATTTCATAAGCTGGTGGTAACTTCCATTCAACTTCCTGTTGATGTTGTTAGTCTGTGCTTGTGCAGTTTCTTTTCACCTGTTACCTGGGCAAATCTGATTCCTGCTTCAGCAGTAATCCTTAGAATAGAATCCCAGGATATTTGGAGTTGGAAGGGACCAATTTAGATTAGTTCCAGAAGTATGTTGTGTTGTAGCTGTCTGCTTTTAATTTTTAATTAAACAGCCTCACCTAGGAAATGCTTTTGGTTTTTGGGTAAAGCAAAGTGTGGTTTGCATATGTGTGTATGACCCACATAACTTCCAGTGTTTTGAGGGCCTGTGCTATTTCAAATATGTTGAAATTAAAATGCCTTGGAGATTTTTCTGCTCATACACAGCAGAAGGGAAAGGGAGATAATTAAAATAATTGAGGAATATCATTAAGCATTGATCTTTGCTTTGTTAAAGCTGAAATTAGACTGTTACTTCTGCTGTTAGAGAAGGTAGATCTTTGGATAAGATGTTTTCTACTGTTTCCTCCATCAGCTTGATGCCAGAGAGAGGGGTTGTGATGGGGAGTGATGATGACAGTAGGCAGAGATTTGACAGAAACACAATGGTTACGACTTCACTGAGCGATCTGGTAGGTGGGAAGCCTTTATAAAAATATTACAAGAGAGACAGAGAAAAGTGCTTTGTGCTCAGAAGTTTTTGCTGTTGAAAATGAGAGCGTTTCATGTTCCTGTCAGCTGGGACAAGTATGATCAGACAGCATGTGTCCTTGTGGAACAAAGAGCTGTGCATTCACTTTGGGAGGCTGTGTGAGACACTGATGGTGCTGTGAGGTTCTCAAGAGGCAGTAGAAATGCTGCTGTTTAGAACAAGGTGATAGATAGTCCACACTTCTGTATTAGAGTCTCAAAACTAATTCTTTCAAGGCTATTCTGTCAACTTTTTCTGTGCTCTGCCTGTCCAGAGCTTTCTAGTTTCTTTTAGTCATACTCTTCTTATTATTTAATTAATTGTAACATTTTTAAGCACTTCAAAGTAGTTTCTTTTTTTTTTCCCTAAATGGTGCAAGGTGAAGTGGTAATAATCTTGAGTTATGTAATGTGTAATACAGAACTCAACTTTTCTATCTGCCAGCCTATTGTCTGGTAGTGTAGACTTTCTTTTAGAAGGCCCCTTTTGGTAAAAAGCCTTGTAAAAGGCTTGTTAATTGAAAAAGAAACTAAAATAGTATTGAATGGTGTCCCGAATGAGTGTGCTTGAGCTTGCTTAAAGATTCAGCAGCAAGGGTATGAGCAAAAATCAGATTTAATACTTAACTACAAAGCACAACAGCAGTGATAATATGAAGAGCAGAGAATCAGAGAGGGGATCTGTGGGAATTCAGTAGGTGCAATGATGTAAACAGAAAGCTGCAGCTGCAAAGCAGTTGAGACCAGACACAATAGTAAGAGATAGTGTTGAATTAAATGAGTAATTACTCCCTTGTTATTGTTTGCTTGTCCAGCTGTACATTGGTGTATGAAGTTTAAGACCCACGCTGAAAGAAAACACAGAAAATGTCCCTGTCTGATGGGAAGGAACACAGATAATTAACATTTTATTTATTACTTGGCAAAAACTTGGGCAAGACAGGAGTATGAAATGCTCCATCCTTGAGGACAAAAAGGGGGTTTTGGAATTTGGAAGTGATCCCAAAAGCACAATGCAAGGCTCATGTTTCATGGCCTGTCAGTGAGGTAAAAAGAAAGAGAGATGGGGAGGAGCCTTCCACACCTGACTTCAGGATATACAGCATAAATGTAGACTTTCATTCCTTTCCCACCAGTGCATTTTTCATATTTGTTGTATATATCCAGATAAGTGGAAATACTTTTATTTACCCATAGGGATAATCCCAGGATGTTGTGAGTAAGTGTGTCCTCACTCCTTCCTCACTGCCGCTTTGATTCAGAAGCAGTTCTTTGTCCATCATGGGGTGTAATAGAAAGAACATTATTTCATCAGTGTGCATATAGTGTGGCAGATACTAGGCAGGGTTTTCCTGTGCTTTGTTTTGTGGTGTTCTTGTTGCCTTTGTTTGTGGTTGGTTTTTGTTGTTTTTGGTCTGTTTTTGATTTTTTTGTGTGTGTTGTTTTGTTTGTATTTTTGTTTTTGTTTTGTTTAATTCATTTGAAGCCCTGCAAGGAGACAGATTTTTTTTTTTTTTTTTTTTTTTTGCTGGTTAGCATATTCCTGACTGGAGGAACTGCTGATTTTGGGGACACACTTGTGCAGCTGGATTAGCAGGCTGTCTGTAGCACATCTCTGTCAGGATGCAGGTGGAGGGGAGCAAAGGGACAATCGCAGGGCAGTTTGGTCCAGGCTTCTCATCAGACCAAGCCAGGATGAGCTGCATCCTCCCAGCATCATTCCAGCTCTGCAAAGCACAGAGGAAGGTAAATACTGCTGGAGGTGTGGGCAAGATGCTGTGCAGGGTGGTGTGATCTGACACCTGCACAAGGCTCTGGAGTTCCCTGCAAGCAGTGCTGGTCACTGGGTGGGAGCTGCCCTGTGCAGTAAACTCTGATGCTTGGGGTATTGAATGGAAAGAGCTTCTACATCAGAGCTTGGGGCTTTGTGTATCCCTCCATGTGTTTGTTCACAGCCAGAAATGATGGAGGAGATTGGTGCCTTTCAGGTAGTTTTTCTGCCACATTTTGGGTCAGGTTTGCCAACGCTCTCAGCCTCACACCCTGTTTGAGTGGGCTGGAGCTGTCCTCTCTGGGACTACCTTTGTGAGTGGCTCTGGAGTGCTCCCAGGGCAGTGCTGAGCTGTGGAGATGTGCAGGACACTCACTTCATTTCACAGGGTGCCCTGCTGCCAGCCTGAGTGCTGCTCTCCAGCCTGTTTGGTGCCATTCCATAAGAGCACTTCCCTGTGAATCATGCTCTGCACAGCAGCTGTGAGGACATGTGGAGCTGTGAAATAACCTCCCTGAGATCAGGCAGGTACAGGATCTGCGTCTTCTCTGTCTGCAGAATCAGCTCCTCTGCAATTGAGGGAAATTAAATTGACGTGGTAGGATTGTCTTATTTCAGTGTTGGCTATTGCTCATCCTGGCTATTCCTAGCTGCTAATAATAAATAGTGTCCTAGCAGATCTTGATTCTTTCTGCTTTCCAAGACATGAGTGCAATGTGTCTCATCCCATTCTTCAGACAGGCAGATGGAAGAAGCCTGAAGAACATTTCTATTTGTGGGTGCAGGAGCTGCTGCAATATAACTGTGCTTGTGTTTTGTCCTGGGCTACCTAATTCTGCCCTCACAGAGGGGGTGCAGTGTCATGCAGAGCCTGCACAGCCCTTTGCTTTTCTCTAACCTTACTCCATTTCTTTAGCAGCTCCTGCCTCTTGAGTTCCTAAACCTAAAAGAATGTTGTCTTAGAATTCCTTGGTTCCAGGCTTGTTAATGTTGTTGGAGCTCTTTTCAGATGTAGTTCTTCCTGAGAAAATCAGAAGATGTGTTGAGAAATGTTGGTAGTTTGGACAGGAAAAGGCAAGCAAGTTTTCCTCAAGTTTCTCTCTATGTGTATATACATATGTATATACATACATGTATTTTTGTATGTATATGCATGTGGGTAAGCAGATACATGTATATGTGTATATTAAAGTGTGTCAGAGTTCCTTCTGGGCTTTTCAGCAGCTTTTGGCATTCAGGAGGGGTTTGGGATAGGCAGTTTTGGAAGCTGGAGTTCCTGTGGAGTAACAGATGTTACTGTTGTATATTAACAGATGTCAATGTTGTGTAGAACTTGCTGATAACATCCATGTGGTGATTTTGGTTTTCACTGGACAGCAGCAATTTGTGTCGTATTCAGAGAAGGTGGCTGTGCTACTGTTTTCCTGCTGCAGTAGTTTCCATCTCTAGCATCTGAAATCTGCTCAGAGCAAATCTGGGGAAGTACTTGACTCTGACAGCAGAAAGAGCTGTGCTTCTAAAAATGTGTGTGCCTGGTGCCAAAAGAACAACTGCTTGGAAATGTCCCTGAGGCTTTGCCAGAAAAGCTGCTGCAGGTCTGTGCCAAGACTCCCCAAAAAAGGAAGGATGGCTGTTCTCCATTCCCACAGACACACTCAGGCCTGAGCCCCTTGGGCTGGATAGTGGTGACAAGTAAAGGAAATTATTTTTTTGCCAAGCTGATAAGGGAGTGTGACACTGTGCTTGGATGTCTGAAATGCATTCAGGTTGCCTTGCCCTGCTGGGTAGTGCTGGCATTTTTTTCCCTGCAGTGGCAGATTGGTCAGCCCAGCAGAATAAACTGTGAGAAATGCAAAGAAAAGAGCAGTTTGAATAAATTGTACAGGAAAATCTGGGCTTAGCATCAGAAGTAAAAATTCCATCCTAAGTTTTAGGAGCAGACACCTTCCCAAATTCTGCATCATTAGCATCCTTATGTTGTGATACAGGGGTGTGCAGAGAAATTTTAGTCCATACACCCCTGCATTTGAATGTAGTAAAGCATGGCAATGGCAGGATAGCAGTTGAAAGGTAAAATTCTGCAGTTATTTGCTTTGCTTAGCTTTAAGAAAACTCAGTTTGGACATGTCTGTTTCGCAGTAAGCCTTAATTCACTTTATGACTGTTTAATTGTGATTTGTGAAGCAGCAATGAGGTGATTCCTGCTTCCTTCAGCAAACTGCATTTAGCTCTTGTGCTTGAAGCAAGCTCATTCTTAAGAAAAGATTTTATTATTTTTTAGATATCTTAAGTCAGTTTCTCTAAATTAGTTTTATTTATGCTGTTTACTTTTAGCTTCTAGCATTTTCACAAATGTCTTTCTTAAGAGACTTTTCCATCAATCTGAGAGCTGTCTCTTAAATATTTTCCCTACAGCACTTGTTGAGCAAGGAATATTAAGTGGATGCATTGAGTTATCAGATAATAGAGGAATTAAACCCAGCAGTGTTGATCCTTTTTGACTTTGCCAGCAGGGTGCAGATGAATCAATCCCTCCAGTAAGAGAGTCACAGAACAGTGCAGGTTAGGATGCACCTGTTACAAGATTACATTATTGCATTATTACAGTGTGTGTGTACCTGTGTGTGTTGTAGGATCCCACCCTTTAAATCAGATCTGATTTCAGCTCCTTGGCTGTGGGAGTTGGTCATGGCCTTGGGCAGATTTTGTGATTTATCTTGAGAGGAGAGGCAGTCCTGCACCAGATTCCAGGTGTGGGACAGCAGGGTGTTCTGGGGGGGCACTGGGGGCTCATCCCTCCATCCTCTGGTCACTCAGTGTCCAGTCCAGGGGGTGCAGCAGGACTGGGCTGGGGAGGTGAGGGGGCTTTGAGGGGTTGAGTTGATGTCTGACTGTAAATGTGGTATCTGCACCACCTAATTAGTGTTTTATCTTCATTTTCTTCTGCCTTCACTTGGAGTCAGGATTAAAAACATGAAGGAGACAAATATGTTTGGACTTGGTTGTTTATTAAATCTTATCTAAAGTACAGAGGGTTCTGCAACACTTCTGGCTACCAGCTAAAAGTGAGCAAAATGGAGCTGAACTGAGCTGGTTGCAAGGTCTTTTAGAGCTAAACAGTCCAACAAAGAGCTAACACCTATATTATTTATACTTTTGACCCAATTACCAAACTCCTGTGACCCACAGTGCTGCACTGACTGTCCAACCAAAAACTGCTGCCTGAAATCATGGAGAAGAAGGAAGAACAAAAAGGAGAAAGAGACAACTCCCAAGAACATCCCTCTTGTCCCACACCTATTACTATATTCCAAAACCTTCAAATTCCAAACCCTTCACCATGTGAAATCCCACACTTCTATTTAACTGCACACCAGTGATTTTAACTCCATCACTCCAATTTGGGAGCCTTCCCCAAGGCTTCAGTCAAAATCTGTGTTCTCCAGGGGGTCAGTGCCAGAAAGCACAGAAAGAAAAAATCCCAGATTTCTGGGATCCAACGTCTGAGGAGCTTAGGGACTGAGAGCACAGCTTGTTTTTCAAGAGGAAGAGCTGAACTGCAGCTCATTTGGAGCTTCTGACAAGAGTGATGTTTACAAAAGCTGATGGTGAGTTGACTTCTGATTTAAATAGGCATTGGTTGCTGTAGAGATAAAATAAGCATTGACATATCATCCTGCCTATAATCAGGAAAATAGCCTTTGGTGATCATCTTGCTGCACAAAGGACACACATGGAAACCTTCTGCAGAGAACTTTGTTTTCATACATCTTGATAAAAGTTTAGGTTTTTTTCGCACATTGAATCTGTAATTTTCTCTATTTTTTTTTTTTTACTTCATGTAAAATATCAGGTGCATACTCTCAATCAGAATGTCATATATATTTGATACTGCTGTATCTAGAACACAAATATTAAAATATGTGAAGATCTTTGCAGATCATGGAGTTAATAATTTTAAATGTTTCCCATTCATAGGGTTGACAAGTAAAAATACTGTCAGAAGTCACTCAATGTATATTGATTGTAACTATCATATTCCAGAGACTATGCTCTGGAATTTGGTTATAAATACGGAATATGCTTGGATACATTTGGTTATAAAAGGGAAGAAAATCACAAATGCATTAAAGAAAATGACACCAAGTAGTGTTTAAACATTAGAAAACAAACAGGTGTGGCATGAACCATCCAGTGAAATACCCCCCCCAAGTCTTCCTTTTTGACTTCTGTTCTACAAAACTGCTCTGCAGACCTTGTTAAGCCTTGCTTTTCTGTAGTCATTGATATGAAAACATAAAGAGGTAGAAATGAAAAATGAAATCTGTTTAAAAATACTTCTCCAAGTCCCTACTATTTACACACAGTCAGCAGAAAGGCCCTTCTGCGTTCCCAGGCTGACTCAAGGGTGCTGTGCTCATCTCCAGGTGTCATCCATCATCTGATGAAGTAGAGGTGGAGGGGTGTTTGTACACCACTGCAGTGGAACGTGCTGATTAAATCCCCCAAAAGGGGTGGATGTGCTGCAGCACGTGGTCAGTGGAGCTTGGAGCAAGGGGAAAAAAGAAGAAAACAGCTGGCTAGGGTTGCTATTTTCCTTTGCTTGAAGAATGTTTGCTCGTTCTGAGAAGAGTTGAGGAGAGGGGAGTCCCAGACAGTGTAAAGGCTGAAAATTTGATTTGATCAGTCAGTTAAAACAAAGGCAGGGAAAGGATCACAGAGATCTTTCTGTTCTGGGACAGGTCTGGGTCACTGGATATGTGCTGTGGAAATCAACTCTCATTCTTAAGAGGTGGGCCTCAGGAATGTATTGATCCTTTCAGGTGGGGGTATGTAGAATGTAAGGCAGAAATCTGTGTTTTCTGTGAAGTTGAAAAGCCCTGCTAAAAGGGCTTTATTGATTAACTCCCATGCTGTAATACTTACACAGTCCCTCTTATTGCCATAATTCCCGTCTTCTCCAAGCACTTGGTTAATTCACATCCCATGGGGGTGTGGCACTGAGTGAAAACCCTGAGGCCAAGTAGGTTTTGTGCTTTCTCCTGGCCTGTGGCTCAGTGCTCACTGTGTAAATGTGCTCAGGGCTGGCAGGGGCACCACGTGCTCTTCTTTGTGGTTTTTTTAACCAGCATATCTGTCCAGTGCTTACCAAAAGCTGTGCAAATTGCAATGCTAAAGCAGCATCCAATCTTAATTTCAGCAACCAGTTAGGAAAAACAGCCAGTGTGGGAATGCTGCATCTTGTAAAGTTTGCTGGTGCTGTTAAGCTGGGAGGAACTGCTGATATGCTGGCAGGAGTGCGATATCAGTAATAACATCCTTGGCTGCCTAGACTGCAATAAGACTAAAAGAAATCCAGCCCTTTAGTCCTACAGCATGGAACAAAATCTTCCAAGACAGAGGATAATTAAATATGGCAATAGGATAGGATAATAGCTGAAGTGTTTAATCATCAGAAGTCTTTAAGAAGAGGTAAGGCAAATACATGCTGTGATAGATGAAGACATTTTTGTGTTTACCTTGCAGTTATGCTAGACCACCTCTTGCAGTTTCTCTTTTGGCTGTGCTTGTGCTGCTGTTTGGGCTTGCTTTATTTGCACTTTCACAGAGGTTAGAATAAACATTTAAAAAATACAGCACACTTGGAAATATTTTCAGCCTGCTTTAATAGCTCATCTCTTCATTCTTTACCCATTCAGCTCCTAACAAAGCAAAGACAAGACAGTGCACCTTTGTAACCTCCTTCAGTGCTCTTCATTAACAGATTGTAAAATCCTGAAAGTCAAATCTTTTTTTCTTTGCAGGTTACAGGATGACAGAATTAGGATAGAAAGGATGGAAAACCTCAATTTTGAGTACAGCCATGCTTTCCAGAGGGTTACTGACTTCTATGCAAAAGAGGTGCCTGGTACTGCAGGTATGTTCATTCAGATTTTTATGCAAAACAAGTGCCTGACATTACAGGTCTTTCATTCCAAATATCTTTGAAGCATGTGTACTATTAGCCTTTACAATCATGCAGGCTTTTGGCCATCTTTGCCTCATTTTCTGCACAGTGGGATCTTATATTGAGCTTGGAGGAAAAGGAACATTATTTAAATAGAAATGAACACATTTCTGGGTAATGGGCTACCATTACTTTTTTTTCATAGCTTGAAGGTGTGTGTTTAGACAGATTTAAATTTAAATGTACATAAAAGCTAGGGGGATTACTCAACATCTGAAATGTCTCTCAAGTTCCTGGAGTATCTGGGTGTGGAAGGGACCTCTGTAGATGCTCTGGTCCATCCATCACCTGCCAAGGCAGGGTCCCCTGGAGCAGGGGCACAGGAACGTGTCCAGCTGGGCTGGGCTGGCTCCAGACAGGGACACTCCAGGCCCTCCCCGGGCAGCTGTTCCAGGGCTCTGCCCCTCCACGGAGAGAAGTTCTTGCTGCTGCTGGGCTGCAGCTGCCTGGGCTTTCTTCGCTGGCCATTGCTGCTCGTGCTGCCTCTGGCAGCCCTGAGCAGAGCCCGGCCCCATCCTCTGGCAGCCTGGACACGTTTGGATGCATCAAGGGAATCCCCTCTCAGCCTTCTCTTCTTTAGACTAAACAGGCTCAGCTCCCAGTCTTTCCTCATAAGAGATGCTCCAATCTCTTAATCATCTTTATGGCTTTCACTGAACCTTCTATAGCAACTCCTTGTCTTTCTTAAACTCTGGAGCCCAGAACTGGACACGGCATTCCACATCTGACCTCACCTGGGCAGTGCAGAGGGGCAGGATTCCCTCCCTGACCTGTTGGCCATACTCCTCCTGATGCACTCCAGGATCCCACTGGCCCTCCTGGCTCCCAGAACATTGTCATCCACCAACACCCCCAGGTCCTTCTCCACAGAGCTGGTGACTTGTAGGTCAGTCCTAATCTGTTCTGATACTTGGGGTTATTCCTCTCCCATGCAGGACCTGTAGTTGCCCTTGTTGAACCTCACTGGGTTTCTGCCTGCCCAGCTCTCTCAAACACAGTTTCCCCATGGTGGAACAAACACAATTTCCCCTGCTGGCCACTCCTGATGACCTTTCCTTCTGCATGCTTGGTGATGATCTCCAGAGCCACCTGTCCCATCACCTTCCCAGGGATGGAAGTGGCTGGCTGAGACTTTGCTGGGCCCTCCTTCTTGCCCCAGGAGTGACATTCTTGTTACTCAGTTCTAAAGTTCTTGTAGGTGTTATCTGACAGGAGAACAGCTTTAAAAACGTCCCTGAAAATCTGAACTATGTGGGTTTTTTAAAATACCACTTTCTGTTGTGGTATCGTGGAGTTTTCCTGTTGTTGCAGCTGGAACAGGCACTGCAGTAGAGCACTGTGCACAAAAATGAAGATGTCAGAATTCCATTCTTGGTTTATATATTTAGAAGTTTGTTATGCCAACAGTTAGTCATTTTCTGTAAAGAAAAACTCATGGAGTCAAATGTTTTCTGTTTCATAATGTGTTTACACTGTTGTAATGTTCTGCATTATTTGGAACCATAAGTGTTATTTTGGAGCCTTGCTTTCTGTTGATTTATCGATGTCATAAACCACTGTACATACATTACACATTTATATAAGAATAAATTGAAAAGCAGATTATGCTTTTTTCTACAACACCTTAGTAGCAGTCAGTGAGTTAACCAGAAAATAATCATTTAACAAGAAAAAATTTTCTTTTAGGTCCTCAAAACCTATCTGTAATACTAAGCTTGGATAAGCCTGTTATTTGCTCTCTGGCTGCAGTAATTGCATATCTCAAAGAATTTAATTTGGAAAAGATGCTTTACAATCCAAGGTAAGTTGCCTTATATAAATTTCCAATTCAAAGCACTACTTCATGCAAGTTTTAGCAGACAGTGTCTCTGATTGTAATGAAAAGCCTGCTAGTGGTAAACATAGTCTTTGTAAAAATTACACCTTACATTTGATTTCCTAATCAGAACTGAAAGAATCAAGTGGTTTTCTTTGAGTGGTGTTTCAGGTTAACCTTTATTGAGTATGTTTCTGTAGACAATACCATCAGTGATGTGAATGAGTATGTACTGCTGCCAGGTGTTACTGAAATCAAACAAGGTGCAAAAACTGGTGGATACTAGGGAGAAAATGTTGAAGTTTGTAATTGTAAAGTTTGTAAACTTGATGTTTGCCACATCTCAACCTCAGTTTTGCTGTGTAACCAAAATGTAGGGCTCTTCTGGGCAATATAAAAAAAAAGGAATTGCTGTTGTAACTTGGCTTTGCAGATGTTGCAGTTTTCAGCAGTGTGTAGACAGTGTTTTCTTTCCATAGCTCTGGAGGCAGGGATAAACCCTGGTGTTGTAATGTTCAGGCAGTACTCAGCATGTGAGTTTGAGTTGTTGATTCTGGTTATCCGTTTTAAAGAACACTGTTTAACACATCCTGTTTGTCTGGAGGATCCCTTGGCTGGACTCAGTGGTAAGCAGGGGTGGGGAGAAGAATCAAAAGCTGTTGCTGGAGCACCACCATTTGTGCAAAGTTACTGCAAAACCACCCAAACATGGGCATAACCTTGTCACCTCTCAGCACTTGGGTTTGTTAGGTATGCCGAGAGGAGTGCTCAAGGTTTGTGGCAGGTGGAATAAAATGAAAATGGAAAGATGTTGCTGCTAAAGCTTCTCTTGCCCTGTCTTACATGAGTATATAAAACTTGGGTGTCCCACCTGGCTTAGCTTTGAAAATATCATTGAGGCTTATTAAATAAAACACCTTTATATGTTGTGGCTCCTCTGCAAAATATTCTCCCAGCTGTGTGTTCCTCTGTCCCATAAGTATGCGGGATTTAATAAAGTCAGTGAGGCTGCTGACTGGAAACTTAAGAAATATGTCATGTCATTTGTAGGTCATTCACATGTTGGGTGGGATTCTGAGAGTTTGGGGCTAATTTTGAGGGGCTCCCGACATTACCAGTTTAGATTATCAGCTGCATTTAAAATACCAGGTGCAGGTGCCAGCTTTAAACACTGCTTGCACACTCTTCCAGGTGTCCACCAAAATATTTGGAAATTATTAATGTGTTCTGAATTTTGGGATGGATTTCTTTCCTTAAGTTGCCCTTCTCTCCAAGTTGTATTTGAATCTTAATGAAAGGTTTGATGCACTGATAGACCTAATGGGGAAGAAATTCCTGTGGCATCTTCCCTGCTAATCCAGCAAGGGGTGTGCTGATCTGTGGTGTTCCTGCACTGTGGTGTGCCTGCTTGTCTTCTTTGACTGCCTTTTTTTTTTATATAATTGTTTTTTTTTTTTTTTATTTGGGCATAGGTGGAGAAATCTTGTAGAACTTTGACTCTCTTTTTATTTTTTTTAATAACATTATTTTAATATGCTGGCATAGGTGGAGAAATCTTGTAGAACTTCTGAGGAAGAAAATGAATTCCAAGGAAATGGCATTTTGTGGTCAGCTCGTGGGTCACTGCTGTCACGCTGCCCTGTGTGCAATCACACAGGAGGTGAATGTTCTTTCATCTGTAGAAAATGTGAAATCCATCTTTTAGGTAGAAGTAATTCAGTAGCAGAGGACAAATATAATTATGTGGAGGCTTATGTAGCAGCAGTCAGTCACTTTTGTAACAGCTGGATCCTAAAATCAAGTACATTATAGACTGGGAAGGAAAAGCACTAAATCTGAACACTGACATTTGCTGCTGAAGGTTGCTCTAATGGATTTCTGGGCAATGTATGAGCATCTGAGGGAAAAGGCAAAGAAACACTTAATATCTTGGTGATGCTCTTTGAAGAAATAAAATAACATTTTGGGGATAACTTTGTGGTCAGGAGCTTGGGTTCTGCTGTGTTTGTTTCTAAAGCCTTTATGTTCAAACTACCCAGTACTGAGTTCCTCTTTCTGCTTGTGGTGTGTTGTGGGGATCCAACAAACTGAGCCAAATATTCAGGCAAAATCAACTTCTGAAATCATTACTAATGCCAGTGAAATGCTGTCTAAACATTGAACAAGTGAAAGAGTTTAATGAAATTATGTCAGGCTCATGAATGTCCCGAATTAGGAAGTAGAAGAGAAATAACTTCCATTGCAGTGTCAAGCAACTTAAAATTCCTAGAAGAATTCAGGTCAGTGAGCACACACAGATGAGTCAGAGAGCATGAAGTGGGAGCTGTGAGGTAGTTTTCAGTTTGGTAATGTGTCACAGGTCTGGATGAAGAAGAATGACAGAAAAATTCATTACACCTCTGTAGCTTCTTTGGACAAACACTCTTCTCCCAGCCAGAAAAAAATTCCATTTCAGTTTAGTGGGAAGAGTCCTGGATTATCATGTATGTCAAGGAATCCTCATTGGTGGAGGGAAGCAGGTTTTGCTGTAATGTTTTGATGAAGCTTTTAAATCTACTTTGAAGATTTAAAAAAAACCCAAAAAATTAAAAAGAAATAAATATTTCTACCACAGCAGGTCACCAAGTTGTGGCTAGGCTGCTTTAGAGTTCCAGCAGCAAGTAAAAATAGATTTAATTATGAATGGTACAAATTTTTGTTAATCAATGTGTTCAAATACCTTTACATGCAGAGAGACCTTTATTAAATTATATATAAATGTATTAAATATATTTATTTTTTGTCAAGAAATTAGCGTACACATCTAGGAGAGGTTATCAAGTACATTTGAGTGCCAAATTTTGTTTGAAAAAAATCATCATTTGCATAGCAGTTGCTGAGGAAATATGTCTTGGTGTATTTCCATTTTACCCCTATGTTTTCCAGCATGTTGGATGTGGAGGAGAGAGACTTTGTGGATAGCAGTTTGTAGGTTTTGAACAGTGACGGATGGACTTCAAGAAATGCAGGAAATAATGCACAAAACAAAAAGGGATTCAGATCAAAAGTTCTAGCCCTGTGGAAACAATCAGTTATGAGTTTAAACCTGGTTAATTGAACACAAACCACTCTTGGTCTTGACATCCTTTTTAATACCGATTGTGGTAAATGTCTTTGGTGTGGAACCTAAAAAACGCCCCCCTAGTACTTCTGAAAAAAGTTTTCACTTCCTAAAGCTTTTAGGGATTCCTGTATTTCTTGTCTTTCTAAGTTCATTTTGTGGTTTATTCACCCCTAGAGATCTCAAAGACATAGACTCTAGAGCTCTGTAAAAGGTAATTGAGCAAAGAAAATCTGTTGCTTTCAGGGTGCCTTGCAGCTTCACTCAGAAACGTTAGAGATTTGGAAAATTCAAGTAGTTGAAAATTCCTGATCTAAGTAACATGCATTCACTTAGGCTGAGATACCGAGTATGAATTCTATTATTAAATATATTATAAATATATTTAAATTATATTAAATTACATGTATTATCTCCTGTGGAGAAAATAATGAACACAGCATTGAAACCACTGTTCACTTCAAGCTTCTTGAGAATCCCAGACTGGTTTGGATCAGAAGTTACTTTCAAGTTTGTCCAGTCCCTGCCGTGGCAGGGACACTTTCTGCTGTCCCCAGTGTCCAACCTGGCCTTGGGCACTGCCAGGGATCCAGGGGCAGCCACAGCTGCTCTGGGAATTCCACCCTGTGCCAGGGAACAATTCCTTCATAAAACTAAATCTCTCCTACCTTAGTTTAAATCCTGTCCTAACTGCCTGTGTAGAAAACTGCTCTCACTCTTTTTTGTGAACCCCCTTAAGAAGAGGAGAAGTGACAGAGATGATGCAGTTTCTCCAGGAACACATAACTGGAGTCTGGGGATGTGCTGTGCTGTCCTGGAGCAGAGCAGTAACCTTTCTGTGCTCAGCATCTTGTGGTCCTCCTCTGAAAAAGTAATTTTATGGGCAGGAACCTCAATCTCACTAGTACTCCCTCTAAGATTCCTAAAGCTCCCTAGAAGCTGCTGTATTTACTCTTTTCCTTCCTGTAAGCCCAGGGATGAGTTGACCCTGCCTGGCCACATTCCTGTGTTATGGACTTGCCAGCTGTTTCCATATCTTTGGTTTTGTGCTGCTTGATGAGTGCCCAGGGCTGTTTCAAGTGTGTGCTTTGAAACTGGGGTGACAGTGTGACCTGCAGGAGGAGTTCTGGCCTTGTGATCCTGTCAGAAGGGATTTTGGAAAGGTCACTTCCAGCAGTGCAGGGAGGGCTGCTGGCACTGCGTTAGCATTTCACACAAGGGTCGTGCTGAGACCTTTGCTGCAAAACCAGCCCTGGCTTAATAGTTACCTACAACCTTCTTCTGCCATTTGGTCTCTAAGTACCTTATAAAGATTGTGGGTTTTTTTTTCACGTTTTTATCAAGTTCTGATCCCAAGCTGAAGGCAGATGAGTGGGTGGAAGCAAAACATGTTCTGTGCTGTGACATGTGGAATTGTTGGTTGGGCATATCATGCAGTTGATCTTGGCTGTTGCTCATGTATTCTAAACTCTCAATTACCACGTTTAATAGCAGGATGAAGTAACTCAGATAAAGAAAACGCCTGGGTAATGTAAGACACACGTAATTTATGCTGTGATAGCAACTTGAGCTTGTCTGAGCCGAAAGATCTGTAAATACACTGTGCAGTGGAACAGAGTGAGTTGTCTTGAGACACTCCTGTGAACTGAGTGTGTCCTCTGCTGGGTGCTCTAAAGCCAGGAGGAGTGTGGGAGCACCAGCACCAGAAAAATCCACAATTCTGAAGCTCTGATGGGACAGGGAGACCCAGGAGCATCCTCTTGGCTTTGGAGAGGAGGTGGAAGGGCTTGGCTCTCACCCAGCTGTTTTTAAGAGCAGTGGCAAGTTGGGAAGCTGAAGTTGGTCCTGGGTGCACAAAGGTGCTTTTGGAACAGCAGATGGGATTTGTTGTTTCATGCAGAGAGTGGGAGCCAAGCAGAAATCATTCCTAATTAATTTTCACCAGCATCAGCAGTTGTGGCTGAAGATAACAAAAAAGAAGTATTGTTTTGTTGCTTACAATGTTGTGTAATTTGGAAAGTGTTGCTGGTTTTGCCTCCAGTGTTTTCTTTTGCTGGTCAACTTCCTTGGTTTCTGAAATAGCACACAAAGCAGAATAATTATGACTATGGGTACAGTTCTGAGTCAGCTGTACTTCCAAACTGTCATTAAACTTCTTCAGGGCCCTCAGTTGAATCTGCCTTTTTTACATTCTGTGGAAAATACTTCTAATTTGACCCATTATTTAGGAAAAAAATTGGTAGCAGGCCCAAGCACCTGCATACAACATAAATATATAAGATCAGTCTCTGAATATTTAATATTTTTGAAACTTTTGTGGCTGTTCTTGTTTTTAGTGTTGCAGCAATGCAGCTGTGTGTGCCTAACAGGAAAAGGTTGAGTATTCAAGTACTTTTCCAGAAGGTTTAAAATTGAATTAAAATTGAATTAAAATTGACTTCTGGTAAAAAGTCAAGAAAACTGTTTTCAGTCTTGCCCAGCAAGTGGTTCTGGTTAGTGTAAGACAGAACAGGACAAAGAATGTCCTGGATTCTGAGCAAAGGGCAGTCAGCAGGATGATTAACCCAGACAATCATGACTTGATTTGTCAGAAGCATTTAGTGAGAATATTGCACTTCACAGTCCTGACTACTACATGTGTGTCTGAGACTGAAATTATTTTCAGATCTAATATGATTGCACACCTAACAACATTATTTTATTAAAGCAGCACAACCTTTGGGTTGGTCTCATCCAGCTCTGTTTAGGAGTGTCAAAAAGTCAAGTAATTTTGGTCATGGTTATTTATTATTAAAACAAAATCAAATGGTTTCCATCTCCCCTGTTTCTCTTTTCCAACATAATTGCACTTGCAGGCTGTTTAAATTTGCAGTAGTAATTGAAAGTAACATGTATTTTGATAGGATGGTTTGAGGATGAGTTGTGTTAAAAATCTTTTCCATTCTTGAAGTATTAACTGTTAGTCCTGTCATTGCTAAATTGTAAACTGAATAAATTAACCATTTAGTGGAAAAGTGTTAGATAACAGGAGGGCTGGATTTTGTTCTGAGCTTTGTCACAGTCATTGTAAGAAATGGGGAAGTGAGTCTGAAATTTTATTTTCCCAAGCAGAAAGTTTAAGAGAAGTTATTACTGTTCAGTTCTTTTATTTATTTGAGGAGATTTTAATTTCTTGCTTGACTTCTAAAAATTTATTTGCATAACTCATGAATTCTCTAATGTGAGAAACCTGACAGTGTCTCAGTGTTCTGCCCATGCCCAAATTTAAGATATAACATCTGAAATTCCTCTCCCCAGCAATTTCAAACGGTTGTCCAGTGAAAATGAGCACATGACAATTAATGGGACAACAATGAAAAATCTTGAAATTTTACAAAATCAGGTAAGTACAAATGTAATGTTTTAAAAATAAATGCTGAGATTTTTCACAGCTCTTTGACCTGCTTTTCCTAATGAGGTTAGTCAAATTTGCAAGTATGACCCTAAAGTCTTAAATTATTCTAAATTGGATCAGACTGGAGGGAGATAACATTTTCAGAAGCATAAGTGAAGTTAATTTATACAAGTTTTTAGTATGAGTTAGGATCCTTGCTGCACTTTGACTAACAAAGAACTTCCCTGAAGTTTAATTTCTTCAGCAACTGCAGCTGAGTGATGTCTGCAGTAGGGTTTGTTTTTGTGCTCCTGCTCAGAGCTTTATGTACAGACTCATTTTAACTGTTTAATTTATCCTTGTAATTTTCTAAAAAACATTTTCTAGCTAAAGGAAAAACATAGTTAAGTATCTTATGACTCCTGGAGGTTCTTCCTGTTAGGCAATGTTGATGAACAAAATTGATAAATGAACATACAGTTGCCATATCTTAAAGCCCAAACAATGTTTTGAATAAGGTGAAGATCCTCCCACTGCAAAACTGACTGCTCAGTTAAAAATAATCAAGTTATTTTCGTTTTTTCAGACTGACATGAAAACAAAAGGAAGCCTGCTCTGGGTCTTGGATCACACCAAGACTTCGTTTGGACGTCGGAGATTGAAGAAGTGGGTAACCCAGCCCCTCCTGAAAATCAGGTGAGGTGGGTCCTTGTCCTGGGCTAAACCTCTGCTTTCTGGCTGTCATCTTGAGTGTGCCCAATGGATTTGTTTGTCCAGAAGACCTGGGATCCACAGCAGTTTCCACAGCAAACGACACAGTGGGAGTGGTAGGTGTTGTGTTTAGGTTTGAAGGAGTTAAACCCCTCTTTTTGGACACAGATGAATAGCAGTGGGTTTGGACCAAGTTAGAAATTCCTTTGCAGAAATCGAATTCTGCATCCTTTTTCAACCAATCAATGAGGATGAGCTGGGACTGCAGGTTGTTTTGTTCCTAAGCTTGCCAGTTAATGTTGGATGTCTTCCTTGATTCACAAGTATTTACATCCCTGATGTGTTTAATGTCTTCTAAATTAGCTGTGGATGCCTTTGTTATCCCTGTGTACAATGTATTGATCGAGAGAGATCCTTTTTGTTAATCCTGAAATGTGATGATTATTTGGCCACTCCTGTGTTTTGACCTGTGCTTGATTTATCAGTGCTTTTAGAAATGCTGTGTTTTGTAGCAGTATTGTGCTGGTTCTCCCTTGTCTCAATTTTGATATGGACTCCATATTTTCTGATTTCTCTTTGCTGACTGGATTTGAGTGTTGTCCTTGAATGTGTAGTAAATAGCAGTATTGGGTCCATGGGCTACATTTGCCTACATTTTGAGATTTTGAATCCATTAATCTGAATATGTGTTTCCTGAGCATTTTCAATGGAGGGATCTCTGAAGTTGTCACTTTGTTCCCTTCAGTTGTAGCATAGAGGAGATCTTTTGACTTGGTTGTCCACAGTATTTTCACCCTCTGTTTTACTTTTGAAAATACATTAAGCAGTTTTAATGTTTATTTACTTTTTGACAGGTTTAACTATTGAGGTACACCAGTGTTTTAGCATCTTGCTGCTGGTGGTAATTTACAACTTTTCTTCAGAATCTTTTTTTTTTTTCTTGACCAATCTAGTATGTTAAAATAGTGCATTTCTGCAGCATCACTGCTTAATTTTCTTATTAGCTTTTTCCTAATAAGTTAATTTCACTGGCCATTTTTTTTTTTAATTCTTCTGATAATAGCTTTTGTGTATCTTACCCACTTCCAAAGGTTTTTGATGGAACCATCCAAAGAGGCATGGAAGTTAATCAGGGCCTTGTGTCATAAAAAGCATTTGGGTGGAACCTCGGGGCTACTTTGCAGGGGTAGATGTAAATAAATCAGTTTATTTCCCTCCCTGCCCTCGGGACCTGGTGGGTTTTTGTGTGTGCAGCTGTCAGAGGAGGGAGCCAGAGCACTGAGGATGATGGCCCCGGGCAGGACCCGGCTCGGGCTCCTCCAGGGGTGCTGTGCTGCTCCCGAGTGACCATCCCGAGTGACCACACCAGTGGGCAGCAGCTCGGACACGGCTCTGCAGGGAAAGGCAGCTCCTTCCCAGCACAGCAGGCACGAACTGGTGCCCAGCACTTCAGTCCCTCTTTGTTAACCGGTATATTCAGTTTAAATTCTCTCTTGTCTCAGTGCAGAGCCAGCTTTACAGGTTTGTAGTTCTGTTTCCTTCTCTCACCCCTCTGCTCCTTCCCACTTCTAGAGAGGGATGCTTGGCATTTTCAGGCTGCTGTGGCTGGGGGTGATGGTGCTCCTCAGTAATACTTGGAGCTAAAAAAGCTGTTTTGCTCTGTGTACTTCTCCCTTTCTGACTCTCAAGTTGTGATTTTACATAGTTAGTGCATCAGGCATCTGGCAATACAGTTCTCAGTAATGCACACAAATGCACTCAGAGAATCTTCTGTAATTGTAATACACCTGTGCCTCCTGGAGTGACATTCTCAGAGGAAGTAAGGCTTCTGTACTGCATCTTTTCCAGTCAGTGAGTAGGTGTATCAAGAAGTGAGAGGGTGTAATTACTGCTTTACGCCTTAGAGTTGAAAATCACTTGGGGTGATGACTAAATTTCCTGTGAAGAAAGCATACATTAGGTGGAATAAAGGTGGAATGTGTACAGACTCACTTGGACAAACTTGAAGATACTCTTTAAAATCATCAGTGGTGCAATACATGTGGAGACAAGATGTGTACCCTTGGGAAAAAATAAGAAATGGCAAAAAAGAAGTTTAACCAAGTGGGGTGTAATGTCCTCACTTACCTGGGTATGCAAAGATAATGGGGTAAGAGTGTATCAATCACCAATGACTGAGCTTTTTAGGAGGAAGGAGGAAGGTAGTACTCCTTTTGCAGAAGTTATGTATTTGTGGGTTGTGGAAGTGTTACCTTGAGTCTGAAATCCAAGTTCCATCAAGTGCCCTTCTCTCCTGGTGTCTGTAAGTGGAAGAAAAGGAGATGGATAAGGAGAAGAGGCCTGGAGCATTCCTGGGTGAGTTTCTGGAGGGATCTGGGTGACCTCCTGTCCCCACTCAGGCAGCAGGGCAGACAGAGGGCTCAGAGCAGCTCTCAGGGTCCAGTGTTGCAGCACAGTGTGACCTCGGCACGCAGCAGTTACTAATGATTTCTTTCCTAATGGGGAATAGATCTCAGAACCCGTGAGGCTGATGTCCAAGTCACAGCTTTTTCAGCAGCTACATGAGGAGCAGACAGATAAGGTTGCCATGGGCCTGGCTGAGCAAATCTGACTCTGGTTTTAATCTCTTGTTTTGCTGTGTATTTTGGATGTTGTCCTGTACAGACACTGCCCTGCACATAACCAGTGTGAAACCTCACCTCAGCAGAATGTATCCTGTCTTTATTATCCATGTTATCAGTAGGATACATCCATATCCATGTCCATACCCATACCCATATCCAATCAGTATTATCCATGATTACCCACTGCCTCCCTCCTTCCCTTCCCCAGGTGTCAGGAGTGCTGATCACCCATCTGCAGCACAAACAGACATTAATTATGATATTAATTTGTGTCTGTGCCTTGCTCAGCTGTTGATTCTTGCACGATTCCTAGGAAATTTGTTCTCTGGATATATCAAACACACAACCTTGGCGAGGTTGGCAGGAGTTGAGCAAGGAGTTCTAAACTGGAAAAGGCAGATGGGTAGAGCAGCACAATTAGATACAGGTTCATTATTTCCACAGTAGATCAGTCTGTAAAGCTAATAAAGCTGTGACTAGGTGTTTAAAGCAGAACTTGAGGGTGATGCATGGTACAGAGCACTCGACAGTGCTGGGGAACGTGTAGGGGAATGTCTGCAGATCCCAATCCTGTGCAGAGAGCTCTGTGTGTGCAGGAAGCACTGCATAGGGCAGGTGATGCCCCCACCCTCCCTCTCTGCTCCTGCACAGCTGGAATGCCTTTTAACAGGATATGTGATTCCTGTGCTATAGCCAGGGCAGAGGGAGAGACCCTGCTGTGGAACTGGGAGAGAACCTGGCTGCTCTTGACCTCTGTTGCAGAAGTGCTTCCTCTGAGTTAAAAGAATTTCTAATGCAAAATTTTAAAAGCTTAAGGATGCATGTGAGATTAAACTGGAAGGGTGTGTGATGGAAACATACTAGTTTGCACAGTAGTCTCTCTCTTTGGGGTGTTCTCTACAGGTTTTTGAGGATTTTCGTGTTTGAAGGAGTTTAAACAGACTGAGTGACCCACAAGTGCCTAGATTTATTTTATTTTATTTTATTTTATATTCTTTTGTCTCTCATAGATTTTTAGTATTACGTATGGATATGCCTGCATTTATTTGTAGCCAAGATCACCTGATCTTTTTTTAGCTAAAGCTGATGTTTAAATCTGAAGAAAGGAGGAAAGTTGTATCTGTTTAGACAGTTGCCAAAAATGTGTCAACCTTTGCTTTGTGCTTCAGAGAAACCAAAATTTAATTACCTCTCAAAAACTGGATTTCTGTTTTTTTTCCATGGAATTCCAGTATACTTTGTCCCCTGTTTCTTCCAGTTCTGGACAAGATAATGCTTTTATGATATAAAAACCTTGAAGGATGGTATTGATAATTACTATTAGTCTGAATATGCTTTGTCCACTGGAGCTTGCAATGACTTAGCTTTGTCAATGTGGCAAATTCAGAACTGCACAGTTCAGGACTACAGACAGTTCATTATCTACTCCTGAAGAAGAGGGAGTGTAAAGTTGGCATTACTAATGCAACATGACTTTCTTGGAGGATATATGCTGTAGAACAAGGAAGAAGAGGGTCCTTTACTGTGAGATTGGCAATGACATGTCTTTTGTAATATAAAATAATATCTTGTTCTAAAGTTTCTCACTTTGAATATATTGAGTGCTGTTGTATTTAGACTTCTGTACGCAAAGTATAATTCTGAAGGAAAGTCTTTCAAGTTTGACTTTGTCCTTGTTCTCATAATTAAAATATCAGGGCAGCAAAACAAGCTGTCTAAATATCCTTGATAAAGCCCATTTTATTTCAGACTTAAACTGGCTCCCATTTGATACTATCTTCATCCAGAGCAGGATTAGAATTTTTTTTCCCAGCAGCAATTTGTAAATAAAATCTACTGATCCTACAGCAGGGCTAAATTTTCCTCCAAAGAATGACAATTTTATAGAATCAGTGCCAGTATAAAATGCACAAATGCAGGTTACAGCATATGCCTGAGATCTCAAAATTGTTGTAGGAAAGAAAAAGATTGCAGCATCATCATATGTATTGATTCATTTTTGCTAGCTGTGTTTTGGTCCCTTTGAATGCTGTGTCTAATTCCTTGTAAATGGAGCAATCAGGCATTCATTCGTGTTGGCTAAAGTAGCTAATTGTTCCCTTTTTAGGCATAAATAGCTGAAATGCATTGTGTATGAACATAAACAAAAGTGTTTGATTACCATTTGCATATTTTGGACGTTCTTCTGACAGATGTGAGGGTAAAGTTTAGGGTACTTTTGTACCTCAGTGTTTGAGATCCATTCAGGGAGATTGTCCTCTCCTGTTGGACCTCTCTGGAGAGGCATGAGACATCAGGAGTTTTGGGAGTAAATTACTTAAAAACATAAGTGAATAGATCCAGAAGGATGCTATTTTTTTTTTTATGTTTCACTTAACTTTCACTGCACTAATTATGATATAATTAGCCTCGTTTGCACTTTTTCATTGGTGCTAACGGAAAAAATTCCAGCAGTCATGCCAAAATATAACAGATCAGGGTTGATCCCATAATTGAGCCAGTTTCTAGCTTAGCCAGCACTTAGGTAAAAAGGCAGAGGTGAGGGTGGCATCCCAGCCTTAAGGGGAAGGGAGCAAGCAAGGTGGGCAGGGGCTCGTGGCTGGAAGGAAGCATGCAGGTTCCACAGAAGGACATAAATCTTTGTTAGGGAATTGCACACTTGGCAGGGAAATTCTTCTGTGAGTCCTGATGGGATGAACTCACAGCAGAGGGTTTGACCAGAGGGACAGAGGGAAGGGAAGGGAAGGGAAGGGAAGGGAAGGGAAGGGAAGGGAAGGGAAGGGAAGGGAAGGGAAGGGAAGGGAAGGGAAGGGAAGGGAAGGGAAGGGAGAGAGGAAGGGAAGGGAAGGGAGAGAGGAAGGGAAGGGAAGGGAGAGAGGAAGGGAAGGGAAGGGAGAGAGGAAGGGAAGGGAAGGGAGAGAGGAAGGGAAGGGAAGGGAAGGGAGAGAGGAAGGGAAGGGAAGGGAGAGAGGAAGGGAAGGGAAGGGAGAGAGGAAGGGAAGGGAAGGGAGAGAGGAAGGAAGGGACAGAGGGTCACTGTGATGTTGCTGGCCCCAGTGCTGGTGCAGTGGCAGCGTGTCTGAGCCCTGGGGTGGGCACACCTGGGCTCCCCTACCTGCAGGGACCTTCTCAGGATGACATCTCCTGCCTTGGAGACAAGCACCAGGCTTTCTGTGCAGAGCAGCTGTGAGAGGCAGTCTGTTCCAGAGCTGTCTGAGAAGGCCTGGGGGCTCCAGGTGTGTGGGGTGCTCCTGACCCTGCTGCTGCCTGACCTCACTGCTGTGCTGTGCTCATCTCCAGCAGGCGCAGCACGGATGTTTGTCCTGGAAAAGCGCATCCCTGCCTCTGCAAGGACCCTGCTCCAGCCTCAGCAGTCCTTGGCTGGCTCTGCAGCACGCTGGGAACCTCATCCCCCTGACCCCCAAGCTTCTGCAGTAAGCCAGGGCTTTATCTGCTTGTTCTGTAAAAGGACACTCTGAGTTTATGGACTGCACAGTGGTAATTCCACCAGGGCTGTGGGCTTTGAGGGCATTAACTGCCTGCCATGGCAGGGAGTGGTCTAAAGCAGGGGACACTCTGTGCCATTTGACATGGTCTTTAACTTAATCAGCTCATCCAGAATCTTCATTTGTGAATCTTGGTCTGAGGGCAGGTCAGAAAAAGCCCCATAATATATTAGTGAGTGATTTAAATGATACATTTTCATTTTTCACAGTGCTGCAGTTAGGAGGCTGTTAAACTTTGACTTAGATACCATAGCCCGTGGAAAGCAATGTGTGTTATTTCATACCCTTAATTATGTTTTTTAAGGGGATGAATTCGTGTGACTGACAGTTCTGCACATGACTGTTCTCTTGGAATGGATTTAATAAAATTAATTTTAATTGTATACACTATTCTTGAGTTATGTCCTTAGCATGATGAATGAATTCATACTGTGTGCATTTAGCATGAGGTAAGAGATTTCTTATAAATTTGTATTTATTTACCTTGTATTTAAATGATACCTTACATGAATGAAAATGACTTTAGTTCTTATGTAGCAGTTACATTATCAATTTCCCTCTGCTTTAAATGCTGAGATATCACATCTATAAATGTTAGGTTTGTTTTGCTGCAGAAGAGAACAACAGATCTGTGTTATCACATCAGCACCAGCAATCCTGTTTAGGCTGCTCAGATGTTAATTCTATGCAGTGCTTTCGTGTCTGCAGCCTTCTCCTTTGTCAAAATAATTTTTAGCTCAGGATTGAAACATGTTCTTCACATTTTCTAATTTTTTACTATTGTTCACTATGTGGCAGCAGAATAATGCAGGGGAGTATCTCATTATTTCACTTCAAGTAGTTCTTTTAAATGACTGCAATAACAATTCTGCAGTTAGATTTTGTTATGTTTAAATACACTGAAAAGTGATTTTAATATTGTATTAATGATGCTATTCTTAGATGGGGGAGTATGGCAGAAGTAAGAGTATTGCTTTTAGTTGACTAAATTATGTTACATTATTCCACAGAAGATTGCTTGGAAAATTGGATAAAGCTCAGATTACTGACATGGTTTATACAGATGAGAAAGAACAGGTTAATAATGCACCTAAAGGCAGCATGAAGTAGTAGCCAGTTCAGCTGGCTGTTGAGTTTCTTTGCATAGTGCTAGATCCAGGTTTGCTGGTGGTGGAATTCTTTTCCAGACTAGGCAGAGATGCAGCCCCAAACTGTACTTTACATATGCTGGATAAAGGAATTTGTTCTGTGCAGTGCAGAGCAAATTCCTTTAGAGATGACTTAGCAATTGGTCAGTATAATATATATATATGTGTGTGTGTGTGTGTGTATAGGCACTCAATAAAATGTTTGTTAATTTGAGTCTAAATATTTGAAGTGTAAACGCATAAGTTGGAATTCATCATCTGTTTTTGTGATATCTTGTCCCAGTCCTTCCTTCCTCATGGGTATATGATGTTTTAGGCAATTCTTTGCTGTACTTTCTGAATTTTGAAATAGGAATCCCCCTAGGTTTTCTGTGCAGGTGGAAAAAAATGGGTCATTTGGTACTGAATGCCATTTTCCTGACCCTTTCTTATTTGTAGGATTAAAGCAGAAAAACTGTATGGATGCTTAGTTTTAGATTACTGGAGCTGCAGTAACAGAGCCATATGTGAGGATGATTAAAGTGCAGATTAAGCTTTGGAGGGAGGAGTTTTTCCAATATCTATTTAACATATTACTGCCAATTTCCAGTTGGCCACATAGTAATACTGCTGTTTAAATTAAGTATCAGAGTTCTGCTGCTTAGAGTGCCTTTTTCTAATGAAAAATAAAGGTTTTTCTCTTCTTCAAGGTACATATGTCTATAATTTAGCAGTTCAGTACTCCCTCATGTGGAGGAGAAGTGTTCCTGGGTTTCAAGTACAGCAGATGTCAATAATTCTCCATGAAAATGGAATGGTGTGTGGTGACAGTGGCCCTTCAGGACATCACTGTGACTGTTTGCTGGTGTTGGAGCTGTGTGCTCAGGGTGTTCTGTGCCTCTGTCACTGGTATCAGCCCTACTCAGGCTCCTCCCTGTGACCCTGCTGTTGTTGGGAACTGCTTCCAAATTGCCTGGTTGCCCACAGGAAGGGGGCAGATTTTAAAAATGTGTGTGTTGGCATTGGTGGAGCAGTGGATCAGGTGTTCTTGTGACCTGCTGAGCAGTGCCTGCCAGGTCTGCCCATTCTGTTTTCCTCAGGGTTGGATAGTGGGGTGTTGTGAGTGCTGTCAGAGCTGTGCAGGATAGCAGTGAGATCCAGGGTGGCCAGCAGCAGAAGCTGTCCCTATTCCTGTGGCAGCAGTGAGAGCTGCACCTGCCCGAGGTGAGCAGGGCCATCCAGGTGCTGTCCAGCAGGGGTGCTCTGGGGATCAGGGTGCACCTGTGGCAGGTGAGGAGCTGGTTTCACTGTTGGGCATGAAGGAATATGGCACTGTAACAATCCTGGCACATGGAAGCTGTTAGATTTCTGTTTGTCTGAGAGCACACCCAGGCATGATTTCCTCTTTCACATGAAGTGCAGTAAAATTTCAAGGACTCTTAGATTCAGCTGCCTTCAGGCCTCTGGCTGCTGGACTGTTGTAATGTCTGCAACCTGTGGAGGTGCCTAATATCTTTGATTTCCTCATGGACACTCTTTATGAGCAGCCACACTGGCAACTGGCCTGAAACCTCTGCAGTAAAAGCCACCACGGGCAGGGCAGGCAGTCTTCCAAAAATCTTAAATTTGGATTGCATCCTTAGTTCTCATCCCTCTGTGCTGGCTGAGCTCTGAGAAAACGTGGGCTGGGCTGCGTTTGCACACACTTGTCTGGGGTGTGGAGTGTCTGCATCAAAGGGCTGATTCCTCCTTACACTGCCCACTGTGTACGTGGGCTTTGGAGACACCCATGGAGTTACCCCCACTCTCAGTACCTCCCTAGAAAGCAGCAGGAAGGCAATTTGGTTGCACAGAAAGCAGAAATGGAGTTAACCTCTGCAATCTACAGCCAATATGGAGAGTATATATCCAACATGGATATGTTGGAAAGATGCAGAGGGGACTGGGGTGAGACTTGGTGGTAGTTGTCCATTTTTGCAGCCCTTTGCTTTCAAGATTGTGATTCCAGGGAACCTCCCAAGAACTATGGAGTCACCTCTTCTCGTTAAAAAAAAGTGTTTCCTCACCTCAGGAGGAATGTTTCCTTGACTTCAGTCCTGAAATAGGGAGATGAATGTCACTGGTTTTTGAAAAAAAAAAAAAAAAAAGGTTAGAAAAACCAACACAGTCCTGATCCAGGTAATTAGCAATCACTGGTCAGGATCAGACACAGGGGAGCAAAATGGTGAGGGGTATCCACAACCTGCTGGAATGCAATGTGGTACATGGAGTGCAGGTGTGAACTCCAAACCCTGTGCCCATCCTCCTGACCTTGTCTGGACATTTGAGGTAGAATACTCAGGACTCAGTGCTACTCCTGTTAGCTACCACCAGGAGCACATGCAGAACTGGGAACTGAAGTGAGTCTTGGGCTGTTGTGAGCACAGACAAGGTAGAATGAGTTCATTCCAGGACCTGGCTTGCATTTGGAATGAAATCCCAAGATTCTCTGCATTCCTCAGTTCTTTCACTAACCTACTCATGAGGACATGACATTAGTCAAAGACTGAATCAAATCAACCCTAAACAAACCAAAGGAAGAGGTTCACTGCCTCCCCCTTCCCCTCGCAAGTTTTAATATTGATCTTCTTCTTTTGCAGTGAAATAAATGCCCGGCTTGATGCTGTGTCTGAAATTCTCCTGTCAGAATCCAGCGTGTTCAGTCAGATTCAAAATCTTCTTTGTAAGCTGCCAGATTTAGAGAGAGGCCTCTGCAGTGTTTTCCACAAGAAGGTATACCCATTATTACTCTAATTTGTTGTTTTCTGAACAGCATCATTCTGTCTCAGTGTACTTCCTTTGGTTTTGCATGTTTGCTTAAAAATGTTTTCTGCTTAGCAGGACTGAGGCTGACATACTGAAGGGATGTGGGTTTATACAAATCAGATGTGGTAAAATCTTACTTTGTGATCAGTGATATGCTGATAGAAGAAATGTCTGGGTAGGGTTCTAAAGCACATGCTTTGGATTGTTAATGGTAACAGGAAAACATCTGCAGTGCTCATGATTTAGTGTCTGGATTCAGCGAGGTGGGATGGTGCAATAGGCCCTTTTGCCATGAGTTGTTACTTGCCTTTAAACCAAAGCTTTGCATTCCATATGCTTATCTGAAATCACACGTGCAAGTGGAACCACTTGGCTGTAGTTAGCTGTTTGCAAGTGAATGTTGGTTTCTTTATAAATTCTCTAGTTTGGACCTCAAGTCCAAATTTTAATGAGAATCACTTATGATGATGAGACACTGACAATTCTTAGTTGAAGCAGATTAATGTGCCAATGGAACCTGTGGAGAACTTCATGTTCTTTTATTTCATTGCTCTACTTGGAGGTTTTTACAGTTTGTTTTAGATGAAGGAATAGATGGGTAGAATGAAAGCAGAGTTGAAATTTTTTTGGATGGTACAGCATAAAGTTTTCCTGTCTCTGAGAATCCCAGTTATTGTACAGTTTTTAAAGCCCTGGAGTGCTGGAGTGTTTGGCTGTTGGAAAGGCTTGTGTGTTTCAGTGAATGGGTACAGAGGTCCAGCTGTAAGGAAGGGTGTGGAAAGAGTGAGTGTGCACCACTTTGCCCATCCTCTAAAGTGTACCATATACACATGGTACACTTGTTGGATTTCTTTGTCCAAACAGCTGCTCAGGAATGAGATAATTTGCTTTTTGATGGTTTAACTCATGTCAGGTTTCATACATAGTACTGGTTTTAGGAATACATCTGCATTTCACAATATCCTGGAACTGCTCTGCTTGCTGCCCTGTAGTTTTGGGGGTTTTTTTGCTTTGGGTTGTTTGGTTTGGGTTTTTTTTGTATATACTTACTTCATCAGATGTCCCTTCCTGCTGTAGAACTTGTTTGCCTTTCTCAGCTTTAAGCTCAGTTTTAGGTGGAGCTGTGCAGAGACCCTGGATTTCCATGTGGTGTTTGAGATGAGGTGACAATACAGTTTGTCTGAACAGCAGCCACTGTAGCATGAAGATGTGTTTAGTGAGTCAGATGCTGGAAGGAAGCTGCAGGAGAGGAGAAAAGCTCCTGCAGAATCCCAAAAATGGGTAAATGAGGGGGGAAAGCTCTAAGCACACACTTTTCATTTGATGGATTTGCTTTCCCTGGTAAAAGCCTGGGCTGTGCAGAGCACTCTGGAGAGGACCTGAAGAACTGAGTGATCCCTGAAGGCCGTTAGGAATTTGAGGAAAATTCTGAAACAGATTCTCATGCATAGATGGGGAATGGAGCCTGGAGAAAGGTCCCAGCAAAGCAGATACGTATTCAAGAACATGGAGTGACTGGGTTTCATGGATTATTTTGTGTTCCTCCCCCCACCCCCCAGTGGATGCTGCCATTTCAGCTCCCACTCCAGAACCCTTTCCAGGTCTGTTAATTCCAGATGTCCATCTCCCAGATGCTCAAAGTGAGATTCAGTGCCATTTCATTACATTAAGGGATCCAAGACTCTGAGTGGAGCACACTGGTGGCTTCACTCAAGGAATGTGCTTGTTGTTAGTTCAGTGTCAGCTGCAGGAAAAATAGGTGAATGTGACAAGCATTTCATCTTCCAGGCCCTTTATACTTCAGTGAAGTTATTATTTGAGGTGTGCTGTACAAGGAGACTCTCAAGTGTACGGACATGGCTAGGTTGTCTCAGTCATTCCAAACATTCTTTGGAATGTTTTTTGCATTCAGGTCAGCCACTGCAGAAATTTTACTGTGCCAAGCCCTGTGCAGCAGTAACCTCAGGAGAAGACAGAAGAAAATGAAGGCAGAACAATGGCCTGCAAGGCAAAGCATCCTGATGGGAGCTCTTGTGGTCAGGGACATCACTGTCTGTTGTCCTGGTCTGAATTACTCCTTTTATTTTTTGGAACCTGCTAGTAAGTCATATCTGATAGCATAATTCAAAGTGACAATTGGCAACCTGGCCCTTCACAAATTCCCATTGCCTCAAACCACCAAGACCTGTTCCTGATTTGCCCCAGGTATAGCCCGTCTGGAATTAGAACAGTATTTTTACAGTGAGGAATTAGGTATTACCTTGTGGGTCACAGTTCAGCTGGCATTTTGCCCCAGCCTGGAAAAGGACTGTGGGAGTGGTTCAGGAGACAAGAGTAATATTGCAGTTGCCATGGAGAGAGGAATTTGTTCACAAGGACTGGTTGCAGTTCTCAGTTTGTGCAGGTCCAGCACTTGACACCTTGCCAGGCAGAAATGCTCTCCATTGCCTCTCCTCTCTGTGGGGAAAAAAGGATGCCTGGAGATGAAATGTTTGAAGACTTGTGGGTGGCACTCAGAAGTTGAGCACAAAGGAATCTGAGAGACAGGGAATTATGATGAGTTTTGTCTCAGCAGTGCTTTGGTGGCAGAGGTGGTGCTCAGACAATCACCAAACCACCCAGCACCATTTGCACCACAGACATTTCCTTCGGCATGCCATCACTGGAAACACAAATGGCAGGACCCTACTATTTATTTATTTGTTTATTTATTTACTTACTTACTTAGTCTCAATGAAAGTGGAGACTGTTCAGCCTTGCCTTGGAGCATGGCAAAAGAGGGTCAGTGACCAATGAGTGAGCAGGTTTTAAAACCAGGATGGAGTAAACATGCCATTTGTACTTTTAGAAATGTGTCCTGCTGGGCCAACCTGATGTTTCTTGCTGTTTTCATGCCTGTGTTTCCAGTGTGTTTCAGAAGATAAATATTTATACAGGCTCAACTCATAAGTGTTTATCTTATTTGTACCCTTTGCTCAATAAACATTATTTCTTCACTAAAGCAAAGTCATGAAAGGAATTATCATAACAATTGGCCATTAAATGTACAAAACAGATTAAAGGGGAGCTGTTTACCTAAGGAGGGAGAGCAATAACCAAACCTTACCACCACGTGCAGTAAAACATGTTTTCAGTTAGTTCTGGCTTGATTTTTATCCCATATGATAATCCTTTGACTTCAGCTGACATATACCTTATATTTTTAACTTTTTATTTTCTGCTGCAGTAATATCATGCACATCTTGCTTTTACTACACTTTTAATCTTTTAAAGAGTCTGCATCACAGATATTTTTAGGTTTGCAATGCTAAATGCTGATTTGAGCATACTGTTCTCCTTTAAGCTGATTAACATAAAGTCATAACAAGGGGACCTAATAATCTTAAAATTAAATACCTCATTTTTCCTGAACCAAAGTCTGCTCTCTATGCTAAAGAGATAAATGTGGGTATTACAATTTGAAAAGAGTGATAAATGTATACTGCATTTAGACACCCATTTTCTTCTTTTTAAATTTGAAATGCTTTTAACTTGGAACAAGTGGTTAGTGGCTGTTAGCTGTGGGCCTTTGTTGGAAACAATTTCAGTAATGCAAACAGGGCTGAATAGCTGTCAGCATTGCTGAGAGGGTGTTAGGTCTCTGTGATCTTTCCTGCATCCATTTTCAGGACAGTTTGACAAACTGCTGGTTGAAACTATTGTTTGGCATCACTGTCAACTCTGAGGTTATTTCTCCAGTGCTAGAGAAGTTATGGCTGTCATTGGTGTCATCTCAAAAGCAGACTTCAAAAGTAGCATTGGATAAGCTTGTGAATGCAAGACTGTTAATCCTGCTTTATGTAAACATTTTTTACTGTATTTTAAAGCTTCTAATTTATAACACAGTGTGTATTTTTTCTGAGGTTACCTGGGATTTGAATGGAATCAGTCCCACTGCATTAGAGTCCAGATTTTCAGAGTTATTTAAACGCATCTGTTCCAAGTTATCTGTTTGCTTAGTAAATTATTTCTGCAGTGGAGACATTAAATTTCAGATGCAAAGTCCTGCAGTGTTACTGAAATGGAGTGAGGGGGAACAGGAGCACTCTGAATTAGCACAGCAGGGCTATGTTCACCCCCATTCTAGGGGACATTCTGTTTAATAGGGCTGTTTGCAGTAAAACACGGTGAATTTCCCTTTCCCCAAAGGTCTGTAGTCACAAAATCAAACAGGTTTTAACTCATTAGGTGATCTCTAAAGTGTCCTGCAGCCCATCAGAGCTGCTGTGAGGAACCTAAGTGTGTTTGTTAACCATCTTCTAACAAATGTCATCACTTCAACAGTTATTTTAGACCTTTTCCCCTTTCCCTTTTCCCCTTTCCCTTTTCCCCTTTCCCTTTTCCCCTTTCCCTTTTCCCCTTTCCCTTTTCCCCTTTCCCTTTTCCCCTTTCCCTTTTCCCCTTTCCCTTTTCCCCTTTCCCTTTTCCCCTTTCCCTTTTCCCCTTTCCCTTTTCCCCTTTCCCTTTTCCCCTTTCCCTTTTCCCCTTTCCCTTTTCCCCTTTCCCTTTTCCCCTTTCCCTTTTCCCCTTTCCCTTTTCCCCTTTCCCTTTTCCCCTTTCCCTTTTCCCCTTTCCCTTTTCCCCTTTCCCTTTTCCCCTTTCCCTTTTCCCCTTTCCCTTTTCCCCTTTCCCTTTTCCCCTTTCCCTTTTCCCCTTTCCCTTTTCCCCTTTCCCTTTTCCCCTTTCCCTTTTCCCCTTTCCCTTTTCCCCTTTCCCTTTTCCCCTTTCCCTTTTCCCCTTTCCCTTTTCCCTTTCCCTTTTCCCTTTCCCTTTTCCCCTTTCCCTTTTCCCTTTCCCTTTTCCCTTTCCCTTTTCCC